>NW_025335377.1:154195-324215 GCF_004798865.1 Varanus komodoensis | reverse complement strand
TCAGAACCATGCCGGGACACCTCGTTTTTCCAACCCTAACCCTAACCTGGTGCACACCCCTAACCCTAATGTAAGGGTAAAGTTCCATGGAAAAGAGGGCGATTTTCAAAAAGCCCTCCTTGAGTAGCTTTTTCTGCGCAGCTCATCATTCCTGCCCATTCTGAACACATTCCAACCATCAGAACCATGCTGGGACACCTCGTTTTTCCAACCCTAACCCTAACCTGGTGCACACCCTTGTGTTGGTGAACCATTTAGAGACCAAGTTCCCAAACTGCAACGCAAAACCCACTTACTTATTGCAAAGTGCCAACACTACAATAAAACCTTAAAAGTGAAGTTTTAGTTTAGGAAGAACAACTCACAGCCAGTCCAAGCAAAAAATATATACCCTTGGCCGTGCACCATGATCGGCCATGTGAAACCTCAGACGAGTCGCGGCCAATGAGTCGTGGCTCGTGACGTCACTGCCTGGCGTCTGCACTCTTTCCTGAGCGAGCGCATGGCCCCCATGCGCGCCGTCATCCTAGGCTTGGCTGCTGGGGCACCGCTGGGGTGACTTGGTTCCCATGCCGACAGAGAAGCCTCTGCATGCCCCCGGTGCCTCGCGTGCCAGAGGTTCGCCACCCCTGTGCTTGGCTTTAAATATTTTACATTTTGTATGTTTAACTGTCCTGAGACTTCGGTAATGGGAAAGTTTTAAATATATATATATATATATATTAGGTGTTGCAAAGCTGCAGCAGCTCAAGAGCTACCTTGGCCCAAGAAGTCTGCTTAGTAGGTGTAGAGAAATTGGCTGGGGATTAACTTCACAGGTGTGGTGAAGTAGTGCCACTCTCTACAAAGTTTATCTTGTGCAATACCTGAATACGTCACAAGATTCTCTCTCGTTCCAATCTTGCCCTGAAGGAAGAGTCTGACTTACCTGTCGCCCATTTGCTTCAATTACCAGCTGCTCAGCCTTGGCTTTGCTAACTGGGTAAGGATGCTCGTGAATAGCTTCATATATGGTATCTTCGTTTCCCCTACAATGTGGATAAAAACAGCACACCCCATCAGAACCCAACACTTTCAATGCACAAGAAGAGAACCGCTGCAGCCCCTGCTGCCACCCCTTCTCCTCCCAACTAGGTTTAGGAGTTCGTGAGTAATGCACCTCAGTATACTGCAGTGTGGATCAATTTACTCTAATGCACTCTGTATGATAGCATGGCAGCTTCTGCGCTGTGTGCTGTTCAGCATAGAATGACGCTCCTGAACCATTAAGGGATGTGTAGAAGAAAGTTCTGGTGCGCTTTGTTCCCCTCCCTACTGCAAAAGCGTTATAGGAAATGCTGTCCTTACTGGAATTTTCCTTTAAGCATTTCTATTAAAGGCAAAAGATCCTAGGATGTGTGTTGCCTCTTACAAAGCTAATCCTCTGTCACCTCTTTCCTCTGCAACCACCACTCTGGTCCCCTCGTACTGAATGCAACCTGCTTCTGATCTAAGAATCATAAACTTCTCATTTTAAGCAGACTTTTTCATACAGGCAAAGTTCAATTCAAAACCAAATCATTTCCTCCCCATGAGTAAGAAAGAGGCCCATCCTTTACAACAGAGGGTGGGGTGCAAGGACAAAGCTAAAGCAGAGGGAGAGCATTTTGTTTAAATTTGGCACTAAAAAACAGGTGGGATGATTTAGTGCTCTAGAGGGGTCAATTGTATCAAGCTTTGATCCTTTCTGATGTGGTTATCACAGCCACCGGGGGGGGGGTACTGGAATATGTGAAAAGGGCTCCCCCTCCATATTTCCCCGTCTTAGAGAAGCAGAGAACAAGGATGCTTGATCTTCCTTTTTGAAAAACATCTCAACCCCACACCCAAACAAACAGCTGAACATTTCCACTTTTTTCCCCCAGCTCAGGCCAAAACATTTGTCAGTGAAATGTTCTATTTGCAGAGAGTGAGCGGATGCAGCATATACATATTTAGCAGATGCAAATGAGCAGCGGCTTGAGTAGACAGGGCAGCTTGGAGATGTCAAAACACTGCCTGTTGCTGGACCGTCACAAATTCCTCTCCTACCATCTCCTGGGTTACTGTTGTTGTACAACACAGTTTGGGGAAGCCCTTGGGCTGGACTGGAACAACTGCCGGGGAAACTCCCTGTTGTGGATACCAGATGCCAGGAGACAGAAACACACGATGCCGAAGCCATTCAGCCTTATCAAAAGTACCGGGCTTTTTCTCTGTATCAAGAATGGTGGTTGTCGGAATGGAGAATACAGCCTTGCTCCGCCCAGCCTATTTATATACCATAACGGCAAATTCATTCATTGTAGACAAACCAGAAGGGAAAAAGAGGAAGAAAGGCCTTGACGAGACGCAAAATTCCTATGAACGAAAGCCAAGGAGCCAATGACCACTAACGAGTTCTGCAGTGACTAAGCGCTGGGTGTCCACGGAGAGTGTGGGAGGGGATGAGACAAGCGAGAAAAGGGCCCGTGGCATCCTGGGGAGAAGTGCTTCACGCTGCAACGTTTCGCTTCAGTCGTCACTTCTGTATGTCACTGAACCTTCTGTTCTTCTTGTGCTCGCCTTGGGTTGGCCGGCAGGGCTTTGCCTTCCATGTGCCACCAAGTGGCACCCCAGAAGAGGTATCACTGCCCACCCTCCCCAAAACCAACCACAGTGCAGGGAGGTACAAAGTCTAGCCCTGAGCATGCTTCCCTTCTACATCTAGGATCTCAGGTCTTTTCAGGCAAAGCTCAGACAGTCCAGATGATTTCTCATTCTGTTCCATGTAATTCAACCAAAAATTGACCCAGACACTACAATCAAGATCCAGGGCCTGCCTCCGCCACCTCCTGGGGGCTCCATTGGCAACAAGGAGCAGGGCCTTCTAAGAGGTGGCCCCACAACTGCTGAAATCAGCTCCCATTGAGGCCCACATGGGGCCAACTCTACAGTCTTTTCGGTGCCCCGTTAAGTCTGCCCTCTGTGATGCAGCATTTAATCAGTCCTCAGTAGCACGTTGGAGCATCAGCTTCCTGCCAGCTCACTTGCGCTTTGTGCTAATCATTGCTAAATTTGGTTTTTTAATTTTTGTAGTGCAATTCTATGATATGTTATTCTGACTTGTATTATCTTACTCTTGTTTTTATAGCTTTTTATGAGCTCTGGCAAAGTGCCCAGAGAGCTTCAGTGACTGGGCAGAACAGAAATAAAACCATGCATCCTCTCCTCCTCTTGCAGCGATTGCTCTGCGAGAGCTTGTCCTCGCCGCAGAACTCCGACAACCTGATGCCAGGCGGGGCACAGATATTTTGCTGCGTAGCTCAGTTCTGTAGTTGCGAGCTGCCCATCCCATTTTAATTTCAACAGGAGGGAAACAGTATTTTAAAATGTGAAGGTGGAACCCAGATGTGCATAAAGGATATAGGGAACGTCTGGATCCAAAATACCTCTGGGAAGGCAGTGAGAGTTGCGCGGCAGGTGAGAAGAGGCAGAAACTGGGAGGCAGGAGATTATGCAATGCTTTTGAAAGGCGCTCCCTACTTTGCCCCTTTCTCCAGAGAGCTCAGGAGGTGTGAGAGACCGTCCCGTGCAGGTCAGACTGAGCGACGGAGAGATGTGCGCAAGCCTACGCAAGGGGCCTCACGACCCCAGTTCAAGCTGCAGATCCACCTTGCTTTGGCTACACCTGTGACCTTTTGCCTCCAGGGGATTCCTCCTGCTGAGCGGCTCCTGCCACAGACGCCACTGCATTCCCCCTGCCCCACACTTATGGGTCCAGCAGTGCTTTACTGTGGCTCCACATGGACTGCGCCAGGCAGTCTGCAGCTCCAGAGGGCGAGCTGGAAGGCAGCCGTCTCACGACAGGGCGCAATGGCAGGAGCATCAGGAGGCTTGGGTTCAAATCCTGGCTTGGACATATAAACCCCCTGGTGGTCTCGGGGCAATCCTGCTTCCATCAGCAGCATCTCCCCTGCAGAGGTCTTAGTGTCCGGGATAAAACGGAAGGGAGATCCATAAACAGGGCCCAGGGACCCTTGGAGGAGGGTGGGATTTTTCAAGAAGGTAAAGTCACCTTTCCGAGGGAGTAATCCACCGTGCATGGATGCTCTTGGGAGAGAGTCTGAAAAGCCTCTGCAAGATACAACTTGGGCGGCTCCAGGGGCTGAAGGGAGGCAGGCCAGAAGGGCAGCAAGAGCCCCGAGCGCCAGTTCCTTTCTGGGCCTGGGGGAGCACATACCTGAAGAAGGGGTCCCCCTTTGTGTTGGGTCCCACCACTTCCATGCTGCTGGTGTACACCAGGTACTGTGTCCCTTGCATCACGCATGCTTCGATTACGTTCTGGGTGCCTGATTCGAATCCACAGCGAGGGAGGGAGGGAGGGAGGGAGGGAGAGAAAACAAACATAAGGCATGTCAGCCATTCACCCTCGCAAGTAGCCTGTGACAGGGCCGGGTCCCAGAAAAAGAACTGTGGTCGGCGAAGTCTGTGGGTAACCCAGGGCCAGTCAACAGGACGTTTCTGCAAAAAAGGAAGCCGCTCTTTTGCATAGTCCTGTCTATGCTGGGCGTGACTGAATGCTGGCTTCACCGGCTGAGGAAAGAGGAAGAGGAGCAGCTCTGCAAAAGGCAGAATCCCGTGCCATGGACATGCTGCCTGTCCCCATGGTCACCAGGGTGAAAGTGCTCACGTGTTTCCCACCCCTGCTTGGCGACAATGAGGGCTAGAAGCCTGCTTTGAATTTTGCTGTCTAAGCAACACTAAGACTTCCAAGGGGTTGCCATCCCATGTGTGTTGAGCAGCATGACTGCAGACATACAAAACAGGCCTGTCAGTGGCTACTGGGCATGATAGTTAGGTGGAACCTCCACTTTCAGGAGCAGCACACCTGTAAATGCCAGATGTGGGCAACTGTGAGGGCGGGCCGGATGCTGCCTCTGTGCCTTTACAGAGGGTTCTCTGGAAGCAGCTGCTTGCCCACACTGAGCCAGAACTGGGCCAGGACAGGTAGAACTTGAGGATCCAGTGAGGCCCTTCCGCTGTCCTGCCAGCAGTGCTTGGTGACTCCAAGGACAGTGGGGCTGTATATCCACTCCAGGTTTTAGCCTGACCACTAAATGAATTGGCCATCGTGCTGAAACCTATGCCCAAAGAGCAAGCTCCTTTACAGTTCAGACTGAAACCTGGATGGGATATACTGCCCCACCAACCCAGAGCCACCAGCTTTTGCTGCATTCTGTGCAGGGAAGCCGGCAGGTTCTAAGGGCCCTTGGATGAGCTGCCCGCGCTAGGGCCTCTCCCTCCAAGAGTCAGCTTGTCCACCGCCACTGCTCGCCCCTGCACTCGCTCTTCGCCCCCTCCTCCTTGTCGCTTGGCTGACTCGTCTTGCAGTCCACGAGCTGGGAGGCAAGCAGCCCTGGCAGCCGCTGGCCAGGCGGCAGTTCAGTCGAGGGCTGGGGTTGCCCAGCCACGCCTCCCCTGGGCGCTGCCCTGATTTTATGCCATGATGCAGTAAGTCAAGGAGGCGAGAAAGCAGCTTGACCAGTTCCAGGCCCCTTGTTGTCAACAATTCCCATCTGAGCGGTGCCAGGCTCGGGAGAGGCTGCCGGCACGCTGCAGAGGCTTCCCACGCGGGCGTCCCAGGAACGTGGCTCCGGCCACAGCACCAGGGCCGCGCCTGCTGCCACAGCCCAACTGGTTTTCATCAGGACGCGGAATGCACCATGCGGAGCCAATTAGCCACATTCCTGGACTGTGACTGGCAGTGGGATTTCCCTGCATGTGTCAGAGAACACGTATTTCTGAAAGGGCCAGAGGGAGATGATGGGCACCCAGGGAGACCGCAGTCGCTGCAGCCGTTCGGTGGGAAGGGCAAGCGTGACGCAGGTGGCTCCGCACGGGGTGTGGCAGTCGCCGTACGGGGAAGAGTCCACATATTAATTTAAAAGGGTGTCCCAAAGAGCAGCTCCCCTGCATGGCCCTCCGGAACAGCCAGCCCCGATACAGCTGGGACAAGGAACGGGAGCGGGACCTGTGCTGTCTCCAGCGGGGGGGCAACATCCCTTCCCTGGGGATCTGTGCTCCAGAGGTCCAGCCCGCCCCCACCAGGCACAGCCTTCTGGCCGGAGGCCCCCGGGAGCTCTGTGGGGCGGCCAAGCAGGGCCCCCCCTCGTCACTGCCCATCAGTGGTCAAAGGTAACAGGGGGAGAGGATGTGGCTGCAGACACGTGAGGAAATGCAGGGCGGGGCGGCTCGTTCCTGGCAGCTGCAACAGGAAGATGCTCCTCCGTGGCGCTGCACGGCCTACGGGGGCTGCAGGGACTTGTAGTCGCAGCCCCTCTGCATGACGGCCCCCTGCACAGCAGCTCAGCAGGGTTTCAGGCAGACACTCCCGAATCGCGGACCTGCAAGGCCAGTCCTTTGCCGTCGGGCAGTGGCCTTCCCAGGCCCTGCTTCTCAGCCGGGCTCAAGAGGCCGGGCCAGGGTCAGCACTGCACCCTGGGAGCACAAGTCCCCCAAGCCTGTGCAGTGCCAGGGATCGGCCTGCAGAAGAGATCAAGGCAAGAGCGAAGGCAAGATGCTTTCTGGGCATGCACAGAATGCATCTGCCTCTCCCCAAGTCCACCACGGACAGCGCCAGGCTAGACAGCAGGGCCAGAGAGCCATTACTTTAACTCAGGTACCCCCCTGGGAGAAACAAAGGGCTAATTTTAGCTATCAGGGAGAGTGAATTTTGTGTGTGTGTGTGCGTGCATGTGTGCACGCACACACACATGCATGCACGCAGGTGGATGCAAACAGTGTGTGTACACGCGTCCATGCTAGTGAGTGAGTGGGGTGTGAAATTGTAGTGTGGCAGTTATCTTAAAGCGGGGAGAGAAAGAGGAGAAGAGAGGCGAGTGGATGGGGTACCACGACATGAGCCTGAAGCCACAGAAATCTGCCCCCCATGGGGAATTCTGCTGGGTTGGCTCCCATGAAAGAGAAACAGTTCCTCACCCCAGTTTAAGGGCTAAGCCAGTTCTTGGAAAGGCTTTTTTGCACAAACAACAACACTGACTTCCAGATTGTAACATTTTCCTTTCTAGTCACATTTATTTAACTGTTCCCATTTCCATTCTCTTTTCCATGGAAGAAACCTTTCCACCTTCTAACCACACACAGAAATCAAAATAGATTTTTTTTTAAATTCTCCCAACTGTGGACCCAGTTGAGCAATCTGAATTGAGCAGATTGGGCTTTGTGGAGAAGTTTCTCTCCTCCCGAACAAATTACATATTTCTGTGCATGCCTAGGAAGTGGTAAAAAACGATGAGGATAATCCAGGCCTCCCCTTGGTGGAACAGAAAGGAGCAAAATTAGTAGGTTTACTAAGCTCCCGCTAATCTGGCAGGCGAAACGCTACACTTCCAGGATCGCACCAAATGCGTCCTTATGAATAGGTCACTTGCTCTTAGAACACTAGCATGAACTGGCTGTGCTAGAAGCCCTCGTCCTTGGCAGCTAGCTTCTAAGAAGATTTTGCAGGGCTTTCTGTATGGCAACATTAAGCTCTCTTTTCTTCCCTTGCACTGAACCTAAGCGAGGCAAGGACAGTGTCGCGGTGTGGTAACCGCCTGGATCAGGGCCAGGGAACTCAGTTTCCGGCTAAGACAACAGTGCAAAATGCCTGCTGACCCGAACCCTCCACATTGTTTTACTGCATAAGTCAGAACGAGCAGACTAATTTGGTTTCGGCTACAGGGACAAGGAGTTTGACTAGGTGTCCTTCGGATGCCCCCCAGTGCTTACCTTGCACGTTGACAGCTTGGATTTTCTCAGGCTGGACTCTGCCCCAAACGTCCACCAGGCTAGCCGTGTGCATGACCACGTCAACTCCTTTCATGGCCGCTTTCACATCCTCCAGGTCACTGATGTCCCCCTGGACCAGGGTCACTTTATGTGGGAGATCAAGGTTGGGGAAAGGGGGAGGACATGAATCAGGGCGCTCACCGGATAATCTGAAGGCTACACAGAACCCATTGTCCAGTTGCCCTTATCTGCCTGCTTTGACCTATAATCCCCATCAGCCACAGCCAGCAGAGTTAATGGCAAGGGATTGTGGGAGCTGTAGGGCAAAACATCCAAACAGTCAAAAGCTGCCAACCCCACCATAAAAAACAACAATCAGACAGAGAAATGGAGCAGATAAATCAAAAATAGGGAATTATCCAGCCAGCAAAGAGAAGCCCTGTTGGAATTCAAAACATTTTACCACGTGAGCAAACACAGCAAGAGAAAAGCCAGCTGAACCTCAGGGGGCACAGAAAAATTAAGAATGTGAGGATGGCGTCTGGGAAGGCCGTCCGGTTGCACCAACTCGGTCTGGGTTTCACTGCAGGTTTTCAGAAAGGGTGCTTTCCCACCCCCACCTGGGAAATGAACCATGAATCTCCTATTGTGTGTATTAGGGGGCAGAGAAAGGAATTTCCTGTGAATTCATATTTTAATCCGAGTAACTGAAATGAGACATTTCTTTCAACCACTTGCAAAAGGAAGCATCTCCCTTTTCATCTCCTCCTCTCTGTGGCCCCGGGGCAGTCATCAAGGCCTCAGCCAGTTTGTGTAACTCTAGCCTAAAATGACAACATTGTTTTGGGAAGGAATGCTGACAGGGAGAGCCCCCCCCCCCCCCCCCGCCCCAGAAAGGACTTGGCCTGGCTGCCCATGGAAAACTGAGAGAAAACACACCCACCCTAAGCTGCCCCACCTCGCCTGCATCCGGGAAGAAGCCCGTGGGAGAGCTGTTGGACGGCTCGGCTCCAAGGTCTCAGCTACGTGCAAAGGCTCACGATGAAGCCCCAGACCCCAGAGTTCCCCACAAGTGCACTCTCCAGATAGCTGGGACAGTGACCCCCATCACTGCCTGTCAGCACAGAGGTGAGCCTGCCAAATATAACAGGAAGGCAGGTGTTCTGAGATGCTGCAGCACTGGAAGGCACCGCCCGGCCAATCTAGCTTTCCTTCCTCTGCATCTATTTTGTGGAAATGAAAACAGTCTGAAGCAGCAGTGGCGAAACATGGGAGGGGAACCCACAGAGGAAGTGGTCCAGAGCCACTCGAGTAAGCAGGTGCAGGATTGTGGTAAATCTCCTATCGGTTGCCCTGGGTCTTTCTAGGCGGGGGCCTGGTTCTAGCTCTGTCTCACGAGATGGGACCCCTTTTAACAGTCTGCTGTGTCTCCATCTTTGGCTGAAGGAAAAATAAAAATAAATATCATCCCCAGCACAAGCTCTCACTGTACTCTGCTTTGCTATTAACCTGAAAGGCAGCATTCCACCGAGCTGGGTCAGCTGTCTGCCTTAATCCTCCCTGTATGCTTTGGATAGGCGTAACCATCCTTTAAAGACAAATTTAAGCCTATCAATATTTATCTGTTGAGGGGGAATTTAACTGATCCTGCAATGGCCAAGCAAGGTCTCTTTCATGTCACAGATGTGAGCCAATTAGTCCTAACCACTGATTGGGACCCTAAGCAGACTTGCACCTTGTCAAATGCCTAATGCACAAGGGCATTCTGGGAAATCAAACACGGTGGGCAGGTTCTCAGTTGACATTGGCCACAGCAAAGCAATGCCACCTTCACTACAAATGCGACCTCACTACAAATGCGACATCCCTCTTCACCCTTCCTCCATCTCTGCCCCCGACCCCCGCACCTCTTTTCTGCTCCCTACGCACTAGTTTCTTTGCTCCTCCTTTTAAGGCTTTCTTAACAGCTTAAACTTTTGAGTACCAGAACCGCTGGCACAATCCACATTTAGTAAAGATATGTGCAGTTGTGGGTACCCAAACAATTTTTTCTGGTAGCCATTATTTCTTGTCAGGGCTGCTCACCAAGAGAAAAATGGCTCAAGAAAGTGGAACTTAGGGAGAACTGGAAAATTTCGCAAGTGGGAAGGGGCCAGTCCCCACGCCCAGCTACCCATGTTGCACTGCAAACACCACCCTGCCCTTCCTCCAAGTTTCCAAGGATTCCGAAAGGGCTCTTGCTGACGCACACTCTGATGTGCCATTTGACTCAGAAAAACAAGTTGTGTGGTGCAGTATGGGATGTTTAAAGTACTTCCAACTTTCCTTTGTCTGCAAATACAGCAAGGTTACACAAGCAAATGAAAAACTGATGTCAAAAGGGTCCTTGGAATGGATGCCAGTTTAAGTTTTCCACAGAAAAAAGAACTGTGTTAATTTGATTGCCAGGACTCTTGCTTTTGTTAGGGCTAATCTTTAGGGCTGTTTTTTACACTCTGCAAATAGCCTTGAGCCTGCAAAGCAGATGTGTCCTGTTGGGGCCGAAACACTCCTGTACAGTCACGCATCGAAACACCGCTGGAGGATGAAAGGCTTGGCCCCAATTCCATATAGGCAATTCCATATAGTCAAAAGACCATACTGCCTCATCCGGATGGGGTTTTGTTTTCTATTGTTGCTGTTTGTTCTTATTTTTTAAAAGGATATGGTGCTCTGCTTCCTGTTTTACATTTCAAATTGATAACACAAATCTTTAAATAGATTTAAAAGGGCCCTTGGTTAAGAATCAGATACCAAGGAAACTGTGGCTGATTAAAGCCAGATCTATTCAACTCAAGTGTTGTAGGATTAAATGTTAGAGCACTTCTAAATCCTATCTTACTTCCTTTGCTGGGTCAAAGACAGTCAGAGTTATTCACACAGGGTGAGTTTTCCCTCACCATGGACAAGAAAAAAGAAAGGAAAACCAGGGATTTGATCAAGGCCACTCACGTCAAGGAAATCATGGGAAGTACCTGGAAAGATTATCTAGGCTTTTGTCAAGTCCTCGAATTAAGCCCATAAAATCCAGGTGCACGGGGTTTCCTCCCTGGAGCGGACAGCCTGTCTGTTGCAAAAAATCTGCACAGACAATTTAGCCAAGGTTCAGAAGCCACACGAGTGGAGGAACTTGAGGGAACTTTTGCTTTCTGACCCAACTCATTAAGGTGTTGACATCAGACATCTGAAGGTAGGCGCCAAAGAGGGCCTTCCCGTTTCTCATTCCCTTCTGCTCTGACAGGAAGCCCGTCGTGACCCTCGCAGGAAATCCTGCCGTGACTGCAACACACCTGCCAGGAATGAGCAACGGCGGGGGCGCTGAGTCCCCTTCCTGCCCTCGCCCGGCTTCCTCAGGCAGCTGGGAACTGGGGCCGCCCGGGGCACCGCACCTCTGCTTGCGTCAAGCGAGGCCTCGCCCGGTGGTGCTCCCTGCCCGGCTTCTTCCTCTCCAGCAGAGTCCCGCCAGGCCCCCTGGCTCCGGCCAGCAGCGAGCAGCATGTGAGCTCGATTTCTTTTAAACGGGAGCTTACTTCTCTGAAGGAGCCAGGGCCGGGGCACCACCACGAAGCCTCTGGAAATGAATCAGGGGGATATTCCTAGTCCTTCCTTTGATTATGTGCACCATTCCCTCTTCTGGGAGGGAGGAGGCACCCAAGTGGCTTTAGCGAGGCTGCTAGGACTGCGTGACCCAGCTAAAGCCTGCTTCCTGTTAGCAGCCTTCTGAAAGAGCGGCGCCTCCAGCCATTCTCTGGGCTCCAGATGGGGGACGCGGATGACGCCTCCTTTCCACAGAGCCCTTCTAGGACACCAGACGTCCCCGGCTGGGTGCCCTCCGGCTGTGCTGGGCCACGACTCCCAGCCAGAATCCTGGCCTTGCCACCCAGTGCCATGTCAGAGGCAGCGGACTGGGGCAGGAAGGACTCACACTGGGGTCACTGCCACGTGGCAGAAGGGACAATCGCACGCCAGGAGCAAGCAGCAGAAATTCCCTGGGTGTTCTGGAGCTGAGTAAATCTGTGACAAGGGGAACTCACACCCTGCTCCAAAGTTCTCACCAAAAATAACTTTCTTATCACTCCTTCTGCTTGACATTGGCAAGGGAAGGCAGGAGGGAAGCGAGCAAAGGGCCTTCTCAGAAGCTTCGCTCTGACCTAAGGACCTGAGGAAATTGAACTGTGAATCTCCAATGTCAACCTACAGCAGGGATCCCCCACTCTGCAGAGCAGAAGGAGAGAGGGGCTGCGGGGCGATTCCACGCTGCCTTCGCTTCCCTCCACCTGCCACCCACCCAGCAGCCGTTCCATCAGAACTGTTGCGTAGGCTGGCTTTTTCCTCCTCCCTCCCTACGCTTTCTTCCTTTAGTGTCATGTGGCACCAAAAGCCTGGGCAGAGACAGGCTCACTAATGGCATCTGCAAGTCACTCTGGGAGCCAAATGGATTAACGGGCAGGCTAAAATGCCTTATACAAATAAATATATCCTTTTTTCCCTGCACTGAGAAGAGTGTCGTATTCGAAGCACCACAGGGTGATAGAGGGGAAAAAACACTTTACACATGCTCAGGGTATGTCCAGATTATTCTTAGGACTCCTTTCTCACACTGAAAGCAAGCTCCAACTTCACTTACGTCCAAGCAACCACACATATAAAACCCTTTATCGAATGGTTTTGCGAATGCTGATTTCCTCAACACCAATAGCCCTGCTTTTCAAAGGAAGGAGGGCCAGCTGGAAGGAGGGGGGTGGACCTTCCCAAGGAGGCGTTTGGTCTCCCGCTGCCTCTTCGCGGTGGCAATACTGCCCAACCCAGAGCATGCAACAAGCGCTTTACCAGGGTTAAATATTGACCAAGCCTGCCGGTGACGTGGCAGGGCAAAACCTCTCTCGTCAGGTTGCGTCACAGCCCAAGTCAGGAACATTCATTGCGCCACTTTCTGGAATCAAGGTGGGCAGTTGTCCAAGGCCGAGAGAGAGGCAGACCTTGGCCGCAGCAGGAAATGAAAGGAGCCGCTTCCACTCGCGCTCACCCAGCCCAGGAACCCCTCTTGTCCCCTTCAGCTCTTTTCCCCCAGTTCCTCTGCCTTCCCAGTCCCTATTTCACATTGCTTGGCAGGATGGCTGGCCAAACGAGCTACTCTCACGAGGCCAAGCGGAGGATATTTCGGGAGGGAGGCAAACGGGCCAGACACGTGGCTGGGAGCACATCACCCCCGCCCGCGGGGGGAGCAGGGGAGTCGACTTTGGCTCCCAGCCTCCTCTCCTGGCAGACTTTCTACCATTCCTGTTGTAGCAAAGAACAGAACTGCGGGAGCCCCGGTGCTTGGGCAAAATAAAGCATCGCTCTCGGTGGGAGGTCTCACTGATGTGAAACACGATCAGCACCCCACGAGGCCCAGCCAGGAGCCCCCACGCCATGTAGGGGGTGGTGGTGCAAAGCAGGCCTGCCCCGGTTAAATCCGGATTGGGCAATACAGAACACGCGGGCCTCCCTGCCGCCTTCCCATAATACCCTCAGCAGGCACAGGTGGCCACTTGCCGGAAGAGCGCTCCAGCGGACACGAAATATTTCGAGGCTGCATGCTGGCCATGGGCTGCCGCTCCCGAAGCCAATTTCTCAGAGCCCTCTTTGCGCAATGTGGTTTTCCGTTCCAGGAGCTCTCTCCGTTCCAGGAGCTTTTGGTGCCAAGTTCAGACTGGTCCCCCTCACTCATGATAAAGATTTATGCCTTACCATTCAAATCAAATGCCAACGGTGGTTTCTTTAAAGATATCTATGACTGATTTATTTTAACTCAAAATATCTTTGCAAGCGGCCTTAAAAATTCTTCCTTTTCAAAGATGAGTTATGGTTTGGAAAATAAGTACATTAAATTAAAATTGGCCAAAATGCCATTCCTCACCTGTCTCCTGTTCTGCCCCCACCCCAGAATTCAGCTCTGATTACAGCCAGCACCATCTGGACACAGACTTCTATTTTTCTTAGCTGCTGGTAGTGTTTCTGTAAGCAGAAACATGCAAAACATGGCCTTGAATCTAGAAGATTCAAAGCCCCCTGGCTCCCCACAAAAAATGCAGGATATGGCCCATTAATTTCCTTCTGACCTAAAACAGTGAGGGAGGGATTGAAAAGAAACACACACCTGAGTACTAAACCCAGCCGTTCTTGTATGCTGACCTTCCATTTTGACCCGCTCTCATTTAGGATAACTCTGCAAGCCTTGAACACGGTGGGATTTGCCTCTGATTTCAGCATTCACAAGATGTCTGCCCGTAAGTGGATCAGAGGTCAGGCATACCAACAGAGAGCATCGTGTTGCTGTTGGCTGCCTGTCTGCATTTCTGAGTTTTCCAGCAGCAAGGAGAATGCCCACCATGGTCTAAACTATTCATTACTGAACTTTTGGAAGAGACGCTTGGCTTTGGACACAGAAAAATGCGGTCAGTTACATTTTTAAGAAATGCAGACCTTCTGTCTTTATGGCAAAGGTGGCCTTTAAAAATTCTTTTTTTAAAAAAAGGATTAGGTCTCTTGGTTTGTCTTCCACTGAAGCCAGTTGGAGGAATTCGTTTTTGAAGATGAAGAAGATGCACAACCTGAATATCTGAGCATGTGTCCTTTCATAACTGGAGTTTCATCTAAACCCTCTCACTCACACAGCCCTAATTGCTTGGGTTTGTGCGTGGGAAACACAAATTGCAAAGATCGGTAGAAAAATATTAAGTTTTCTGTTTCAATATCGAAGGTTTAAAATTTAAGCTGGGGCTCAGCTAGACAATATCTCTTAGAATTCAAAGACGGACACTAGAACTTGTAAAAGACGACAGCATTCAGCTTTACCTCTCCCTGGAAGAACCCCTGGCCCATCCTCTGAATATCAACAATTTGGGGGACATTGTTTTCTCTGTGAGGGGGGGCTAGATCAGTTCAAGGGTTCATTTGTATTACCAGACATGAAGCGTGCAAAGGAATCACACTGGGAAACGAGCAGCCGTGGGTGCCCGTGCGGCTCATGCCACCGCAGTGTTACCCAGAAAATTGGAAGCCAGAGAGAGCTCAGCATTGAGGGGTGCCCGAAAAAAGGAGGTTCAGTGTTATACTGAAGACCCCTTCAGTTTCCTTCCCATGGGGCCTTCCTACCAATTATGGGCGCAGATGGTGACTCTGAAAAGCACTGTGAATTCAGGGTAAGACCCTCAGGAGTCTGATATCCACACACCATTGGGCAGTGAATCCCAGCACAGCACAGGAAAAAACAGCAAATGCACAGCAATTTCTCACCTCTTTCCAGCTGCCGCATGCTCTCGTCCAGCTGCACGTCGAAGACACGCACCTCGGCGAGGCCAGGCTCCCGTTCCAGCAACATCTGGACCAGGTGTTTACCCAGAAAACCACAGCCGCCTGTCACTAGGTAGACTTGCCTTCTGCTGGCCGACTCCATTTGTCCTGGGTGGGGAAGATCCAGAGAGGGTGCAGTGAGCAAGGGGAGGAAGCGTGGAAGCAGCTGCAAAAGGCAAGTGGACAGAAGCCGGGAACCAAGAGTCCCAGGAGGTGGGGAATACTTTTTATAGAATACCTCCAAGGCCAAGACCAGCCTTCCCCAGCCTGTTGCAGCTGATAGCACCCGGAGGCCAGTTCCCATCACGCTCAGGTAGCACAGCCAAGGTGTTGGGAAAGCCAAACATTCTCTTGGGATCCTCTCCCAGTGACCAGACTGCTCTTCCAAAATGGCTACTAAAATGCACTGAAATGGCAGGCAGGTGGCTGATGGGAGTGGCGACTTACGAGCTGCTGACTGTACTGGCTGGGGATGATGTGAACTGCAGTCTAACACATCCAAAGAGCAATAGGCTGGGGGAGATTATCAGCAAAAAGGGATCCAGACATGGGTCCCAAGGAAAAGAGCTCCGATGCTATGGGGCAGGATGGGTTCCTGAAAAGTTCCAGGGCATGGATGGACTGAAAGAGCAGAGAATAAATTAGGAGCAAGAAAAGGAAGGCATTTACAGAAACTGCCTCTATTGATTCTCTGTTTATTTTCCCAGCTTCTTTCTCCTAACTGTATAACCAGCCAAGAGATGGAGGATGATCACGAACTGAACCTCCATTTCTTGTCATCTATCCAGGGCCATAATGAAGGAAACTGGACAGAGCAACTCAGTCTTTACTTAGAGCAGCCCCCGTCATCACTGTGTAACCAGATTAGCGCAGAACCGTATCACAAATTCCTTGCTGATTGCCAGCAAGTCTGCCTGGGGATAGACCCACCTTCCACTGCTTTCCAAGCTTGCTTCCAGCAGATAAGTAAATGGAAGAATGCTCAACACCCATAGCTACACATAAGTTTGCAGAAAGAAAGGTGATATTTGAATGAACACTGCTTTATAATGGAATCTGGCCCAACAGGGGTGCAACAAAAGTCATTATGGCCACCACTGAAAATCATTTTCAATCATACTAGTTCAGATAAGTGCACATACATACATACATGCATGTGCAGAAGGGATGTGGTGGGTGGAGGGAAACTTGCACAGTTTACAGGTTTCCTTATAGACAGGATTACCCTTGGGTTGCTAAAATAAATTGCACGCCCCCAGTGTATTTTAGGAGCATTCACTTGCTAGGGACCTTCAATAACCTCATCACAATATATAGTAACACCAGTAGACACGTAGGAGTGTCATTCTCTTCTCAAAGCATGTGTTGGCCCTTGGCGTACACACCAAGTGTGCAAGTCCCGTTTCATTGTTCACACATCTCAGTATTCTGTGTATAGCATAGGGAATATAAGGGTCATGCTGAACGATCACACGCCCTCATTCTGGAACACGGGGTGGCAAGAATCATCCACACAGCCCGCCACTCACTCCAAGGGGAGCCCTGAAGTACAACAGACGGTTCATCGGGCAGGTTAAAAATGCAAAAATAAACGACATTTGCAAATGCCTCAGCCTGGTAGGTACGGCATGCTAATAGAGCTAGAGTGCTCTTGTCCGAATTCTTCTGAAAAAATACATCACTGCAGTTACACCTTAAAAAGGAACCACTGGGATTTGACAAAAGGAATGCTCCTGGGTGAGAACTGGAGGGAAATCACAGCCACAGCCCAGTTGCTGCTGAAGGCAGCACAGCAAATGGCACCTCCATCCACAACAAGGTGCATCATTTCTAAGGAAATCTCTGTTATCTTAGCAGAGGAGGGCAAAAGTTTCACAAGTACCTCTCCTTCTCCCTGGCCCTTGGCAGTTTTAGAACAGGCAGTACTGTAAACTGCATTCATCTTAAGGGGCAGAGCAAACCCTTCTGGGGCTGAACAGTGCTTCTTGTTTCCTCCAGTTACACTGGACTTGTAAGAAATCCTCACCCAAGCACTGCAAAATACCGTAAGTCTATGCTCTTCTTTCACCCCAAAAACCACAAAACCCAGCACTGGCAATGCTGTCCCTGGAACATCCCACAGCTGTGAAATAGTGATCAAGCCATGACCTTGCATAGTGGAAAGGAAATTAAGTGCTACCCAAGGTAACAGAAACCCTCACACAGACAAACACAAACATGCTATTTTTTGGATACTGAGACAAGAAAAAGGGGAGGAATCCTAAAACTGGAATGATGACAAGCCAACAGGATGCAATTATAGGTAAGTCATCCCCCAAGCCTTTGTCATCTTTTTATCAGAAACTCTGCAAATGGAAGGTCAGAAGATGGGACAAGATTTACAATCTCTGGGTCATTTGCCCTACATCTGCAAGGATTTCTTGCTTGCAGTTACAAAGAAATGAAAAGAACTGTTGTTAGCCAAAAGAAGCATTCCAAAAGAAAATATCCAAAATCCACAATACCTTTATTAGGCCAAAAGCAAAGGTCAGGGCATGCTGTGAAATTTATTGCAGAGTTCTGCAGAACTCTTGCCTGTTGAAGAGGTAAACAGAAAAGGATTACGAGGCGGGGCGCGGGGGGGGGGGGGGAGCCGTTAGCACTCTGGCCCTGCAGTTTGCATTTGGTTAGCGTCTTAAATGGAAAGTGCAGGCCCTCTAGTTAGGCTGTTCTAGGTAAAACAGTAGCTTCAGCTTCACCTGAGGCTATCCCAAAGGTTTTCTGGGGACAAGAAATACTCAATGGTTGAGCCCTCCTTTCTGAAAACGGAAAATCCAGCTGCTAACATTATTCAACAGAGGGATCTCTATAACATAGGAAGCTGGGTCTTAATTCTCTGATGGCTCTTCCTCTACAACCACTGAATAAAGTTATCCAATTTGGCATTCCTGTTTTTGCTTGTTTGTTTACACTATGCACCATTAAAAATCATCTCCTGCCGTCTCAGTTATTAGATAATCTCTGCTTTCTACCTACCAAGGAATTTGCACATTACACCTAAGCTAGGAGATTTTTTAAAATAATAGCAGATAAACACCCAATTAGTATATGCCATTAAAATCCAATCAAGGGTTCCAAGCACCTGCTGTCCACAAATTCTCTGAAGACAGGATCAGCGTAAGTTAAATGTGAACTTGTTAAAAGACCCTACCTGTGAGTCCACAAAGGAGGCAAAATTTAAAGGAAATCCTTTTATAGCACCAGCTGACTAAAAGAGAAGCTGCAGTAGGTAACCACAAACTTGAAGCTCCTTCCAATCAACCGTATGTAGAAGAGTGATTATAAGACTGAGATGGTGACCTGTTTCTGAGCCCTCTAAATAAGGTAACTGGAAGGAAATGAGAAAGCAAGGAAATCATTTGAGGTACAAAATGACCATTCATTTCCTTTCATGTTAAAGATTACATCATGTACGTGCAGGCAAGCTCAGCTCAGAGCGAGCCAGTCAATAGGAGGGGCAGTCAACTCAGATTCTGGCTCCCCCACTTTTCTTCCCAAAATTCCACTTGCACAACCTTTGAAACACGCAAAAAGAGATGCAGAGGAACATTCCTCTAGAAAGAGAGGCCACCTCATCTTCTAGAATGCAAATCTGGGGGTCCCCAATTCATTTTTGGAGGCTTCTCCAAGTTTTAACCCACAGGTCTAAGTTCATTACTGTAGTTCCCCTCTGAGACCCCTGAGAATGATAAATTGTATGAAGCTTAGATTAGCAGGAAGAATAAAATAAAATAGTTACCTAAAACGAACAGAAGACACCCTAGCAAAATCACCCAGTCAATATTTCCCACAAAGCACCCTGGAATACACCAGTTCACTGCCCCTGAGAAGATCCGCAGTGCTGGAATCACACGGCCCGGATTCCGCTGGAGGGAATCCCTCTGTAGTGGGGAATTTGGCTTTTGTCCCCCCAGTGCCACTTGGGGTACACGGAGCATCAGCTCAGACACAGGCCTGAGTTAGCTGGACAAGCACTTGAAACTGGTCAGAGGGATCTTCTTACACCATGGGACCCAGCCCTGTGAATTCTTTTGCAAGCGAGGCCAACTTGCCTCTCTTTCTTTTATTTTCAGCATCAGATGAAACCTTTTTGGTTTGCCCAGGTCTTTTAAGTGTTCACTGTATTCTTATTTATTAGCAAATGGACCCAGTTTTCAATTGACTGAAATAGCACTTAATTTAACAGGGCAAAGCCCTCAGGCAATTTAGACAGCGATCCTAATCGGGCCATTTGTGCCCAAATTGTCTGAATGAGCATAGCCCCACCGGTGCTCCCTACATTCTGTACCCCTTCGGCCCCCTAAGGGACCTGCAGACCTATACAGGCAGCAGTACAACTTTGTCCCTCTGCCTATTCCCTTCCAGTTCCAAACTGTTCTAGATGTTAAACTTTGGCGCTGTTTAGGGCATCCTAAACAATGGCCTGCAAGTTCCACACAGGTGAACACATTTCCATGAATTAATGTGTTTTTAAAAGAAAATCACCCAGACAAGCACAATCTTAGAACTCCCTTAGTGTGCATGTCAAGTTTTAGGTGTTGAGGCAGCACAGTGTTAGATCAATGGTGCTAACACATACCATTTTTTATCATCTCAGAAGCTAAGCAGAGTCCAGTTTGGCTGAAATCTGGATGGGTGACTCAAATGTTGTGACCCATGCAGAGAGCTTTGGCGACAGGTGGTACAGACATCTAATGTAATAATAATAATTATAGATGCACAGGCAGCAGTATGGAAGTTGCTTTACGGACTCCCGGAGCTTCCTAGAGGAGCTGACAGCCTGAAATTCAATATAGCGGAACACAGGAAGGGGAAGCAGGGGTAAACTGGGGAACAATGCGCAGTTGTTTTATTCAGGGTTGGAAATACCACGGCTGCATGCTGGCATGTTATTTTATGGCCATCTCATGCATTAATCTGGAATGGTCTGATTCATTGTGACTGCGACCAGCTCCTGCGTTTCTCTTCATGAACTGCCCGGGCTGCCAGCTGAAATGTCCAAATATGGTGCCAAGGCAGCCTCAAATGAAACATGCAGAGGCTTGACATCCACTTAATCTTTGGCAGAAATGCAACAAGCAGATAATTTGATTAAGACTGGATGTGCTGAAACTCACGCTGGCTTACAAGTAAATCCACACCTACAGGATTTACAAATGTATCTGATTTGAAACATATTTTTTTTATTTTTTATTTATATCCTGCCTTTTTCCTGCAAAGGGCTCAAGGCAGCTTACATCTCCTCCTCCATCTTATCCCAACAACAACAACCCTGTGAGGTGGGTTGGGCTGAGAGTCTGTGACTGGCCCAAAGTCACCCAGTTGGCTCCATGGCCGAGCGGGGACTAGAACCCAGATTGTCTGAGTCCCAGTCCCAGCTCTTCACCACTACACCACACTATAACAACTACATTTTCTATAGGGAAAAAACCACTCTGCCAGGTTCTAAGGTGGAGATTCTTGGAGAGTTTTACAAAGACTGGGGGATCTCACTGACTAGCAGTTTTTTTAAATTGTTAACACAAGGCTGGGCTCCTATGTCAAGACACTGTCAAATCCCTAAATGCCAACAGAGGACCCTCAGACCAAAAGTAGCCCTATCCATCTTGTTCTTTTTTACTCCTGAGTAGACATTGCATCATTTTTGTAGCATGTACTTCCCCAACCCCCAATCATTTAATGGTTTCCCACCTTTTGTGCCATTTTTCATCACTCTAAAAAGCTGAAATGCCTTTCCTACGGCTTTGATCCTGGCAAAGCTTTATCCTAAAATCTGCTGGTGCAGTTTGCCCCTTTCCACTTCACTTTGGTGCACTTGGAAAGCTTCTCCAAAATGGAATTTGGCCCTTGAACTGGGAGATAATTGCTCTGAAAGCTCTGTAACCACATTGCAGATTAAATACTTCCTTTCTGATCATTGGATTTAGAACTACTTCTCCTCAATCAACTATGGGACAAGTTATTTCTAACTGGTATAGGACGGAGGCTACTTTATCTCCAATCAAAGAAAATCATACCATTGCCTTTACAAGGACCACCTAAAATGGTAACTGAGGTCGTAATCATATAGTGTATTTTTCGCTCTATAAGACGCACCTGACCATAAGACGCACCTAGTTTTTAGAGGAGGGATCCATGGAAAGCTTCCTGATAATCACAGGCACATTCCCCATCACTTCCCCATGGGCTTCATTAAAAGACGGGTTGCCATTTGAAAACACACACCGACCTGTGATTAACAGCTCTCACCTGCGCCGGAGGAGGGGGGCGGAGCAGGGCGCGCCGAGCGCGTGCCGGCCAGGTGTGGTGCAGCTGGGCTGGCAGCATGCCAGCAGTGGTCTTCCAGGCGGCGCGGTGGCAGGTCTTTCTGGGCGGTGGGGGTGAGCTGTCCGTCTCTCCGTGCAGCCGGCAGGTTAAAGCCCGCGGCTCCTCCTCCTCCGCACCGCTCCCCCTGAGCGGCACAGCTCTCACCTGCGCCGAAGGGGGGGGGTGAAGCAGCATGCGCCGAGCACATGCTGGCCAGGTGGTGCCATGTGGTGCAGGAGGGCCAGCAGCGTCCCGGGCGTCGGGCGCACACACATTTGCTCTATAAGATGCACAGACATTTCCCCTTACTTTTGGGGGGGGGGAGTGCGTCTTATAGAGCGAAAAATACGGTAATCACATTTAAAAGCCCTTTTAAAATCAGCAAGACATGGTTCTGAGTAGATTTCTATTGATTGCCCTGTGGAAGTGAGTTTCTGAGTCACCAGAACTTTTCCTAATTCAGGCAGAATGTTAAATTAACAAGGCTGGGAAAGAAGAGAAAATAGTCTTCCCCTTGTTTTATTTATGTAATGGTTTTGAAACATGTTATTAGAATACCAAACAACATCTGTAGCAAAAACCTGTACACACTTTTCCTGTATTTTCTCTCCCGCGCCTTCTGAATTCCATGACCAGCACATATAAAAAGACTGAAAAAAATGTATATGGAGAGAGAAGAGCTAAAAGTATGGTGATACATTTTTCTCCTCCCATCCAAGATATAAGAAGAAAATAAATCTGGATTTCAAATGTGGTCTAATAAACAAAACAGCACTGGCTTTAGTGCCAGTACCCCTTTTATTCTATACAATTTGTTCTTTGACATCCAAGCCTAGAAATTCCTCCATCCAATGCCCTCCAGCACTGGAGGGCAAATTTAATTGCCCCATGGAGTTGGGCAAACTCAGTTAGGTTTGATCCTTTTGAGCCAAGCATAGTTTCAGATTGCGCCAATGACTGCAAGGGAATAAAGAAACTCTCTCCTTGATCAAAATAAGCATCAGTTTCCCATCCCAATTTTTATTAAGTCAAACTCTTAAACAAATTCTTCAGTTCCAGTTGCTACTGTTTTTGTGGCCTCCAAAGAAAGCCCAAAAGAGAACATTTCCCACCCCCATCCAAATATGAGTGGAATAGGAGAGAATCATCCACGGATCACCACCACTGAACATCTGATTTTCCGTAGAAACTTGTTCATCCAGTTTGCATCTTAGCTTTTAAACGGCAGCAAAACAACGACACATTGTTTTAAGCCCGAGTTGATTGGGATGCAATTAGCTTAATTTCAGTAACTCAGCTGCTACATTAAGAGCTCCTAATGACTAAGTCCTACCCATGGGTTCCCAGCCACTATTATCAGCCTCGCAGAGAAAAAAGAAAGCTGCTTGTCTGTCAAGGCACCCCCAGAATTTGGGCTACCCAAAAAGTTGCCCTGCTCACCTCTGTAGCCGGGAGCCATGCCCTTCCCCCTGGAAAACTGTCCGCTTGGATCCAAAAGCACGGGGGGGGGGGGGGAGGCAGCACAAAGGGCTTCTAGTGCTGCCAAAAACCTGCACCCTGCAGCTTTTGTGTCCTTAGAATATGCACTTACTCAGGTCCCAAGACATCCCTAACTTGGATCCTCAGTGCTCCGACCTCAGCGCGTTCTTCTCCCCCAGCCCTTGCACCTGGTGTGGCAGACTGGCCTGCCCACCTCCCCATGGCTGGAAAACGACCTCAGGGGAAAGATATGGGGGGGGGGGGGGACGGACTTAGCTGCCCAGGTAATGAGGTATCCTGAGAGTGCTCCAACCTTCTTCCCTCCCCCTCCAAAGCACCCCACATTGCAAGTAGTAGATCGTTGCCCCCTTTTACCCACTCTACACTGCATGCTGAGGGCCCAATCCAGAATGGATTTGCTGGTGGGGGGGTGGGGGAGAAAGAGGCTGCAGGACCCAGTAGGGGTGAGGAGGGGAGGGGATACAAGTGAAAGACAATAGTTTGCCCCCTATAAAATTCCACAAATGAGGCAGATCAATGGCATTGTAAAGTCTTGTCCGAAAGCACACCTGGAGTGGGTAAATGCATGAAAAAGAAGGGTATGAAACTTGCACCACCCCAGAGGTCTAACCAAATCACTCGCATTTTTGCCCATGGATTCCTCCTGTACAAGCAAACTGCCTTTTACAGAGCTTGAGCTGCCGGCAAAGCACTCCTTCAGGAATTAAAACAGAAGGTAGAGGGGGAGGGAGGGGAGGGAGGGGGGGAGAGAGAGAGAACGAAAACAAAGAATCCCTCTCTTAGGAAGGATGCCTGGTATCTCTTCTGGCTAGGCAGCATTCCTACTCTCTTGCCAGCTCAGTCTTTTTTACGGTTTTTCCATGTTTATAGCAAATGCCTGTTCAGAAGACCGCGAAGATTTATTTTTTGCAGAATGGCAGAGATTTCCGCTGGCCAGTTTTCTCCGTTATCATGCCAGCCCATCTGCTCCAACGTTCTTGATGCTTCATCAATGTTACATTCTTGTGACTCACCTTGAGTACAAATGTTCTCTATCAGGCCAGTCAGAGAAAAGACACCTCAGAAAGGCCAAGAGCTGCTGCCATCACCCCTGAGGTCCGCTGGGCACCTTTGTGGGATGACGGGATCCCAAGAAGATGAGGTATCACCTCCACTTTTTAAAATGTTCCTCCCATATGGAAATAAAAGCAAGGTGCAGACCCAGTGTGGTGTAGTGGTTATGCATGCAGGCCTGGGACTCCGGCGGTCTGGGTTCTAGCCCCCTCTTGCCTTGAAGCAACTGGGTGACTTGGGCCATTCACTGCCCTGGTGCCCAACCACACGCTTGCTTGCTGCAACAGGTACGGGCAGACGTAACAGCAAGCAGAATTTTCAACCGAGACCCTTGGCTAAAGGAATTCACGCATTCAGGGTCTATCCCACCCAACAGCCAAAGCTCTCCGGGTGGTTCACAACAGAACATTGAAAATAAACAAAGAAAACACACAATTAAAACATCATAAAAGTTAATACAAAATTTAATCCTGAATTTAAAACAGGAAAAATAATCATGAGAAAACTCCATTAAACTCTGTCTAACCACTGGAGGTTCTGGAGGTGCTTTCATGCCAATACTGTAGCTTAGGTGAGAGGTGAAACACGCCTGAGGTAGGTGCGTTTGGCCACCTCAGACTCATATTTTGGGTGTCTTTTCTCCCTCATCCAGGTATTGCAAGGATGGGTGATAAGAAAAGATGGTGTGCCAACATTCTAGCTGTGGTGGAATGGGAACCCAGACAGGCGACTTGGCAGCCTCAGGGTGACTCAGCTCTGCCCGGATGGCTACTCGGTTAATCTCGGTGTGGAACAGCAGGATAAGAGGAGCTGTTGGCAGGTCCACCCTCGCATGCCCTTTCCAGCAGCACGATGGGACCTGGGTGCTCCCCGGGTTCTCAGAGGGATCTGCAGGCAACGAGGCAAGTCAGCCAGAGCAGAGTGGGGGGAAACTTTCTGCGTAGATGACAGAACCCAGGCCAGGGTGGACAACTGTGCTGATCAGGTGGGAGTGAGGGCAGCAAACGAGTTTTGCTTCACTGCATCTTCCCAGTGGCTGTCCAGCAGAGCTATTGCATTAGAAGGCCTTGAACTACCCAAGTAAATGACATGTTGGAGCCCTTGAGTACCTGCCAAGACACCGCTGCAAGGAACTTTGGGGACGAAGTCTTCCATCTTCATTCCACCTGGACATCAGCACTGATGCAAGCGAGCTCCGGGCCCCATGCTCCAGCCGGTCCAGTTTTGTGAGATGAGAGCCAGGTTCCGAGGGCTGGCGATGTGGATGGGAAGGCCGTGGCAGTGGCCTCTGCCCTTCCTCACAAGTTCAAACTAGCTGAGAGTGATCACCCAGATAGGTAAATACCTAACTGAAGGAAGCAGAGGTGCTCAGTGCCCTGGTGACGACACACTGACTCAAGAGATTGTTTTCTCAGGGATGGGACCTGAAGAGATGGTGACTGCAGAGATTCAGACACTCCTGAAGGAAGTTAACTAGAGCAGTTCCAGCCGGGGTTCAGGCCTGGTTTTGGGACCAGATCAACCTCGGTTCCCCTGACAGATTATTCTTATCGAGAGGGAAATAGGAGGAGCCACTTTGTTGATTCCCCTTGATACCTTGACCATCGGGATTAGAAGCCCAAATGTGGTTCTGTTCTGCCTGCAGAGATATGCGGAGAGGACATTACTGAGTGGCAAAGCTTTGGGCCCCTGGCAAGGAAGCTGGGAGGTCCTCAGGGGTCTAGCTCAGTCTCCTGGACTACATGAAACTCTTTGGGGCTGTCATTAGGAGACACAGTACTGGACAAGAAGAGGGTCAAGAAGCTGTAAGCAGGACAGTGAAGAAAATTAGTGTTTTCAAAACAGGGTTCTGGGGAAGACCTTTGCAAAGACCCTGGTCCTACAGAAGCACAAACAAGTGGTTCTAGATCAAATTTGCCCTCCAAACAAAAAACGGTGAACCTGAAGCTGTTTTATTTGGGCATGTCATGAGAAGGTGGACGTGGAGAAGACATTAATGCTAGGGAAGCTGAAGGCAGAGAGAGGAGAAGGGAAGGCCAACAAGGAGGTGGATGATTCCATAAAGAAATCCACAAACTTGAGTTTACAAGAGCTGACCAAGCATTTATTCATAGGGTCTCCGTAAGTCAGAGACGACTTGACAGCATGTTAACAGCAACAACAACAAACTGAATACTGACAAGTGTTGCCCACACCTGGGGAATAGGGACTGCTTGGTCTGAATGGGGTCGAACTCCATGTGCAGGAACAGGTGGTAGCTTGGGAGCGTTCTCTGTGGAGGCCCAAATAGTCTGCGCAGCCAGGAGGGCCTTCCTTCAACCTCAGCGGGTTCTGCAGCCGTGCCAGGGCAGGGAACAGTCTGGCCTTTGGGCTGAACTGTTTCAAAGCGCTCTCCGTGGGCTGCCTTTGAAGTAGGCAGAGATGGTGCACCAAATGCCTAATACTAGGCTAAGGACTAGAACGCCCTACTGGGAACATATTAAAGCAGTTTGAGATGTGTACTACTTGCCAACACCTACTGAGCCAAGTTCAAGGTGCTTGTGCTGACAGAGGACTCAGGACCTAAATATGAGCTGAAGAACCTTCTGCTTTACCTACCTTCTGGGGCATTAAGATCTAATGGAAATGCCCTCTGGATGGTGCCATATTTCCCTGTTATTCAATAGACAGCTGCCTAAGAAAGGACGTTCTCAATGCTGCCCCCCCGACCACCAAACTCCCTTATGCACAGTTAGCACTGAGTCGAAAAATCTGCCACAAACCACAGCCTATTTGTTTATCCAGGCTTTTGAGTAAATTTGTTTTGCTGCATCTTGTAAACTGGTGTGCCTCTGTGTTGCTTTACAGGTCAACATTTGTATGATTTAGAGTGCTGTATTGGTTATGCACTCTGCTTTGAGATTATTGCATAAGTGTTGCAATCATTTCTGATATAAAAACAAGCTTGCAGGGGGAGAGGAGTTCCAGAACTCCACCACTGAGGAGAACAGCCAAAATTGGATTGATGTAAGAGCTGCTTACGCCCTAAGCAGCATGATGCAATTAAAACATGATCAAAAGGCTGCCATGTTCCCTCAGAACTTTCTCAGGAGAAACATAAGGTAAACAAGCCTGAGCGTTTCATGCGGCCTGTGTGGATTCTCTTCTCTGGTGCAAATGCTTCTCATCTGCTCCTTAATCCTTAAAATGAGGCCTTTTGCCCCAGTCAGTCAGTCAATCAATCAGTTAAAAGTTCTGAAGGGGTTGGAAAAGCATTTTTGGCAATGCATGGACATACACGCAAGGTGTGCCGCTGTGACATATCCACCCATGAGAGGAGGAGACCGTGCATAAGAGACTTGGTTCTGGATGTCAGTTTCTACAATACTTGCATTAAAATGGTCAAAAATTCTGAAAGTTTATTGCCCAAAGTATTAAGCAGGGGATAGGTTTAGATGGGTGGATTTCATATAAAAATAACCCATATTGCAGCATTATTGTGTTCTTTTAAAAAGATTGTAGCATAGGATCTATTCCGCATCCACTGAGGCTGCCTACAATAGAAAATGGGCACCTTATTTATTTATTCAACTGATATTCTGCATTAATTAGTGCAAGGACCCTCTAAGGAGATCTATTTCATGCTGCCACCAACAGTTAGGACAAGCAGCTATACTTTGACGCAGAATAAACAGCCTTGGCTTAGATGTGGAAATAGTACTTCTTGTTTACTTTTAACTTTTCTTGAATGGAACCAAGTTTCTTTTTATATTGTATGCTAACAGTGCGGAATCTTTTGTTATGTTTAATTTTAGCATTGGAATCTTGGAGCTTCTTGTGGATCTTAAGAATGTGGCTGTTACGACATTGAGAATCCATATATGTTTAACCTTAAAGTAAATGCAAGTAAACAAAGACAAGAAAGAATTCCGGTAGCTGTGACAGTTTTTGGTAGCGATTCTGGGAAACAGTCGCAAAACAACACAAAGAAAAAGTGCTAACCACCCCGAAAGAGGCAAACAAGTCCAGAGATAAAACCAGTTACATGGCCAACAGTGCTGACCCTGCCAGTTGCAGAGTAACAACAGATGAAGCTGCTCAAGCCTCAAAACAGGAGTGTTAAGTCTGGTGGCAAACCTGGGGAAGAATCCACCATGCCTCCCTCTCAGGGCCTCCCAGACAGGTAACGAAATATCTTTTGCAAACAGTGCTTTCAAGAAAAATAGCATTACAACAGCGGTGGACAGAAAGGTCGTCTGGATCTTTTGGCAAGCTCCATGTGACCTGCAGTCGACTGGCAAGCGCAACCCAACCATTTAGCAATATTTAGGTCTAATTTAGTCTGTCTGAAAGCCAGAGCTGCAGGAACTCAATGGCAGTTGTTCCGTTATATGGTTCATGGGGTGCAGAATATTCACTGGTTCTGCTGTCTACCTGTGCCAGTTTTAGAGTTTGGGGGCACTTGGGCAAGACCCCCTTCCCTCACTAAGACTTTCTTTCCATTGTCACCCATGGAACTTGCCCCTCATCTTTGTTGTCGGCAGGCGGAGAGCCCCGAGCTATGAGTCGGGAGCAAGGCCTCTTCTCACCTGGGACCACGCGAGAGACGAGGAACAGCAGGCTGCCTCAGCAAAAGCAAGTCTCGGGAACTCCGAGGGGATGCGGACGTCAGCAGGTGCCCAAGTAGGCCTGCACCGGGCACTGTCGCCGACACATTCTGCCTCTTGCTCCAGCGGAGGGGCCTTGGGGTTTGGGCAAGAGGAGGAGGATTCTGTGAGTGAGAGTCCGGCAGAGCGACCCACATGAGGAGAAGCTGCTGCGCTCCTTGGGGACAAACATGCTGCACTGCTTGGATCCAGAGCAAAAGGTGCCCCTCACCTGCCGCACTGCGGGCCTGGGGAGGCAACAACCGGCCCGGGGGAAGACCCTCTTACAGCAGCCTTCCCTTCAGAGCCACCAGAGCTCCCGAAGCCACAAAGCCTTGACACCACCTGCCCAGTGCAGCCTGCAAGACTCAAGGAAAAGTACAGGGGAAATTGTGGCGGAAGCTTTACAATTAAGAGTTTCCTGTTACCCAATTTTACTACTGAAAGCAGGATACGGCTGTTCTGAACAAAAGCACAGCAAAAGTTCCCGCGGTGCTGCATAAGTTTCACACCGGTGTAGCACATTTTGCATTTCTTCACTTATTCTTTCATCCATTTCCCCAGCTATTTTGTAATTTGGGTAGGTGCTGCTTCCATATGTTGACTAATTGTTGCGGCTATTAGATTTAGAAAATTGATTCCGGCATTTGTATATGTGGTTTTTTCAGAAAGAAAAATTCACTGCATTTGAATTTTCCCAGTGACAAAATACAGTGATGGAAGTACTTGGATCTTCACAGTCCTAGAAGCATGTTCAAGCAGTAGGAAGGCTGTTTTACCATTATCTTTTACCAGTTTTACATAGCTGCCACAATAAAAGCTGTTCAGAGTTTCACATCTACTTTTTGTAGTTAAAACAATAATGTACACACCATTCCATTTTCTTGTAAATGAATTACGCTCTGATGAAAAAATCCAAAATAAATCCCATGGACATGAAATAGTTTTGGTAAGGCCATAATAAACCGGGACAGAAACAGGTAAAACACCTAAGCGCCACTAAATAATTGTGGGATGGTGTAACTTAGTGTCTTGCAATTAGCAGGGGACTGGACCCGAATGGCCTTCTTGGCCCCTTCCAACTCTACTGTTCTGTGATTCTATGAGGTCACAGCTGAACAAACAGATGGCTTGCGCTTGTGTGCAGCTCTGGATCAGGAACGAGAGGTGTTCACCACTTGGACTGGTCTGCAAGGAAGGGTGGGGTGGTCATGGGACAAACAACAGCTCCCAGTCGAACCCTCTTCCACCCTTGTCATTTTAAATTTTCGTAAGCGTAGACCTGAACACTCCACCCTCAACAGAATTTGTGCAAAACTTCCTGTATTTAATTTTGTATGCTATACTTTCAGAAGTCGGGAATTAATTACATCTCAAGCAAGTATGATTTCTGTTTATTCTGTTTTTAAAGCCATTGGTATTTTACCCCTCCTCCCTTCTATTTAGCAGCTCTAAGCGCAAGTCAGGTCAAGAATAATTTAAATAAATGAAGTTTGTAACACTGCTATGGGACTATGTTTTCTTCTCTACATTTTTGATGTACTCTGGGCCAGTTCAATACAACAAAGTTCTTGCTATCACTACAGCACCCGTTCACTCTTGGCCATCCCATAAACCTAGAACTCCCTTTCTGAGCACCCAAAATTTGCTGCCACTCTTAGTTCCTTCAAAGTACAACTCAAAGACAAAACAAGGGCACTCCACAACCCCAATAACACACAGGGCACCTTCAATCAAGTCATTGGCTTCACCCACTTAGATCATTCTTGGTTTTCTTTGCTGCTGGAGCTCAGCCAGAATTCTCTAGCCGCATTCTCTATGTTTCTGACTGCTGAGAAATTTGCTTGCTGATACTTTGGTTTATTTATTTTGCATTGTTTAATTCTGTTAGCCCATGCTGAATTAAATCCAAAAGAATGCATGCCATTTTTCTGCTCAGGAAAGGCTGACTTCAGATCTTATGTATGTAAGAGCCATGTGCCTGCATGAGTCACCTCTCTCTAGTGAGTCTTGGTATTTATTTATTTAGGAAATTTATAGGCTGTCCATCATTGTCATCTCTGAACAGCTACAGAATATTATAAATCCTAAACAAAATAAATTAGTTATACCACAAACTGAGTATAAAACTGACATCTTTAAAATAAATTAGATAAATACATATACAATTAAAATGGATTGACATTAAAATATTGATCAAATAGAAAGGTCTTGACCTGGCGTTGAAAAGCATATAATGACGGTGCCAGGCGGACCTCTCTAGGGAGCGCATTGGTATCACGAGCAAATGGATGCTTTGATCCAGAGATGCTCAGTCCAAGGCCCAGGTGTGCCCTTCGGTGGCTCCATGTGCAGCCAATGACAGGCCACCTGTGTAGAATCAAAGATGAGCAGAGTTGGAAGGGGCCAGAGGGCCATGAGGTCCAACCCCCTGCTCAGAGAACTATGGCAACGGAACCACTAACCGTCCGACCGTTCCTCCTGATGTTCAGCTGGAATCTGCCTTCTTGTAAGTTGAGCCTGTTATTCCGTGTCCTGCACTCTGGGATGATGAAGAAGAGATCCTGGCCTTCCTCTTGGTGACAGCCTTTCAAGTCCTCTGCTCACTCTTCTCTTCTTGAGGCTAAACACACCCAATTCTTTCGATCTCTCCTCATAGGACTTTCCTCCACTCCCCGGAACATCCTTGTCGCCCTCTCCTGAACCCTTATCCAGCTTGTCTGCATCTTCCTTAAACTTTGGTTCCCAGAACTGGATGCGGTGAGAACGACTGAATACGGGAGAACTTGCATGTCGCACGATTTGGAATGATGATTCTATTAATGCCGCCCAAAACAGCTTTTGTCCCTTTTGCAGCGACACTGCCTTGTTGCCTCATATTCAGCTTGTGATCTATAATAATTCCAAGGTTTTTCTCACTACTAGTGTTGAGCCAAGTATTCCCCATCTGGTAACTGTGCATTCGGTTCCCTTTCCCTATGTTCAGAACTTGGCATTTGTCTCAACTTGAATTTCATGCTGTTGTTTTCAGCCCAGCACTCCAACCCATCAGGATCACCTCCTTAAAACTTGTTTCTGTCTTCCAGGGTGTTGGCTATTCCACTCAGTTTTGTGTCATCTACAGATCTGATCATCATTCCTTGCACTTCCTCATCCTAGTCCTAGACATTAGCACAAGTGTTGAAGAGCACTGGACCCAGGACTTAACCTGTGGCACGTCACTCGTTACCTCTCCCGTTCGAGAAGGTTGCACTGATAAGCAGTCTTTGAGTCCGATTCTGTAGCCCTCTAGCCTACTTCTAGTTAGTTTGCTAATCAGGATATCATGGGGCACTTTGTCAATGCTTTGCTTAAGGCAAGATAATGTTCGCATCATTTCCACAGTGCATCCGGGAGGTTACCCAATCAAAAAATGAAATGAGATTAGTCTGGCAGGATTTGTTCTTAGAAATCCATGTTGGTGTCTAGCAATGCATTGTTTTCAAGGTGACTGCAGACGCTTTATAATCTGCTCCAGAATTTTCTCAGGAATTGATATCAAACCGACTGGTCTGTAGTCTTTTCCTTTCCTGAAGATTGGGAAAACATTAGCCCTTCTCCAGTCATCTGGCACTTCCCCTGTCCTCCATGATTTCTCAAAGATAGCAAACAGTGGTTCTGAGAGTTCTTCTGCCACCTCCTTTGAGTCTAGGGTGGAGTTCATCCAACCCAGAAGACCTGAACTCTTTCAACCCACCCAGATGATCCATGACCATTTGCCTATCAACCTCGAGCTGCCATCCTGCTCCTTCAACAGGTATTTCCCCTTTGTCAGGAAGGTCACGGATCCTTTATTTATTTATTTATTTATTTATTTATTTATTTATTTCCTGCCTTTTTCCTGCAAAGGGCTCAAGGCAGCTTACATCATTCTCCTCCTCCATCTTATTATTTATTTAGGGAACTTCTATGCCGCCCCATTCGCCAAAGCCTCGGGGTGGCTCACAAACATCTTATCCCCACAACAACAACCCTGTGAGGTAGGTTGGGCTGAGAGTCTGTGACTGGCCCAAAGTCACCCAGTTGGCTCCACGGCTGCGCGGGGACTCTAACCCGGATTGTCTGGGAGAAGACTGAGCCAAAGCAGGAATTGAGCACTTCTGCCTTTTCCTTGTCGTCTGTTATCATTCTGTCATCCACACTGAGTAGCTGAACCCCATTCCTTTCTTGGACACAGCCAAAGAAAGCTTTTTGTTGCTTTTAGCATCCCTTGCTAACCTCAGCTCATTCCTAGCTTCAGCTTTCCTGACACCATCCCTGCAATTCCCTGCTACCTGCCTGTATTCTTCCTTTGAAGCCTGCCCTTCCTTCCACTTCCTAGACATGCCCATTTTTGTTTTCAGATCCTCTCTCTCTACAGTCTGATTGACATACCTGCCGGCTGCTTCCCCAAGTCTTGCCTCCTCTGCCAGAACAGATCAGCAGAAAGATGCTTTTCTCCAGTCAGCAGCTGATCAGTGGTAAGAGCTTTCCCCCACAAAGCACTGAAGAAGCTGCTTTTCCCAGGGATTAGAAGGGAAAAAGGAAAAATGCTGGAGACACCCTTTTGCCTGACAGAAAGAGTGAGGGGGACCTGGGAAGGTTCAGTCCTGCTTGCTTCTGAGCTTGCTCTTCAAGCAAGCTTGCCTTGCTTACACTCAAGTAAATGGCCCTGCCTATTCATCAAAATGCATGCTTCCGAAAAGACAGGCACTTTATCCACTTATTTCTCGGTAAGTATGCAGAGACCTGGCATTTGAGATGCTATTTTAAGCACTATGGAGTGATTCAGTCCTTGCTTATTATAATTACATTGCATTTTGTTGTTGTTAGTCGAGAAGTTGTGTCCAACCCATCGCGATCCCATGGACAACATTCCTCCAGGCCTTCCTGTCCTCCACCATCCCCGGAGTCCACCTAAGCTCACACCAACTGCTTCAGTGACTCCATCTAGCCACCTCATCCTCTGCCATCCCCTTCTTCTTTTGCCATCTATTGTTCCCAGCATTAGGCTCTTCTCCAGGGAGTCCTTCCTTCTCATTAGGTGGCCAAAGTATTTGAGTTTCATCTTCAGGATCTGGCCTTCTAAAGAGCGTCAGGGTTGATCTCCTCTAGGACTGACTGGTTTGATCATCTTGCAGTCCAAGGGACTCGCAGGAGTCTCCTCCAGCACCACAATTCAAAGGCCTCAGTCTTTCGGTGCTCAGCCTTCCTTATGGTTCAGCTTTCACAGCCATACATTGCAACTGGGAAAACCATAGCCTTGACTATATGCACTTTCGTTGGCAGGGTGATGTCTCTGCTTTTTAGTATGCTGTCTAGATTTGCCATAGCTCTCCTCCCTAGGAGCAAGCGTCTTTTAATTTCTTGGCTGCAGTCCCCGTCTGCAGTGACCTTGGAGCCCAAGAAAATAAAATCTGTCACTACCTCCATTTCTTCCCCATCTATTTGCCAGGAAATGAGAGGATTGGATGCCATGATCTTAGTTTTTTTAATGTTGAGTTTCAGGCCAACTTTTGCACTCTTCTCCTTCACCCGCATCAAGAGGCTCTTTAGTTCCTCTTCACTTTCTGCCATGAGAGTGATATCATCTGCATATCTGAGGCTGTTGATATTTCTCCCAGCAATCTTAATTCCAACTGGTGATTCATCCAACCCTGCCTTTCCCATGAAGTGCTCTGCATATAAGTTAAATAGACAGGGCAACAGTATACAGCCTTGCCAAACTCCTTTCTCAATTTTGAACCAATCAGTGGTTTTTATTTTATTTATTTATTTATTTATTTAAAACATTTCTATGCCGCCCCCATCGCAACAAAGCCTCGGGGCAGCTCACTGGGCATGGTTCCATGCCCAGTTCTCACTGTTGTTTCTTGACTTGCTCTGATTGCATCAAAGCCAAAAGGGGGAGTAGAATCATCCCCCTCAACAACAGAGGTTAAGGAGTATAGGAGGTCTTACACCATCATGTTGGGTAAGCTTTGCTTTGACTGGCAGCAGCAATCCTGTTCTTCTCCATCATTTGCCACCTGAGACTTGTCACTGGGGGCAACAGGACTTGATATGGGAATCTTCCACATGTGGGACCCACACTCTGCTACCAAGCTCTGTTCCCCCACCCCACCCCGCCCCGAACCCCAGGCTGACTGGAGGAATGCAAGGCCGGAACAGTGACTCAAGCTGGTTACCAGTGCTTAAGCCCCAGATCACGGGAAGGCAAGACGCACCGGATAAGGCAATCATATTAGGAAAAGGCAGAGGACAAAAGGGAAGACCAAATATGAGATGGACTGAATCCATAAAGGAAGCGGCAGCCTCCAACTTGGAAGAGCTGAATGGAGCTGTCATGGACAGGAAATTTTGGAGGGCTTTAATTCATAGGGGTTACCATAAGTTGGAGGCAACTTGACCATAAATACCCCACAAACAGGTACATATAAATCCTAAATTATTCCACTTTACTCTGTTGCGGTGCACTCGGCAGATCAAAGGTAGGGGAACGGTGAGGAACAAAAGGAATATAGTAAAGAACCCAAGTGCCATCCTCACTCCTGCTAAAACACGTCTCTCCGACTCAAGTGCCTGCAATTAGCTTGCAGTTTATGAAGCGCTACAACAGGGCTCTTCAAAACGCGAGCAAACATACCAGCGACATACCTTTGGCCGTTCTACTTGTCAGCTCTCATCTTGTACTTGCTCAGCAGGACCAATGCCAGAAAAGTCGGCATCAGCATTCATCCCACACTGCCCAGACGCAACGGCTGAGCTAGCAACAAACCAAGATGACAGAAGTGTTGACTCAGCTAAATGCTCCTTCTGGGATGCCGGGCTGAAATCAAAGCACCAGGAAAGGCTGCCATCTAAACACTCGGCTTTGTATAAATTGTGTGTGGGCCGTGAGAGTCCAGGAGCTGACATTCCTGGAAAGAGAACTGGGCGAATGCAAGCGGGGAAGAAGAGCTGGAACGGCTCTCTCTCTTCAGGGCTTACTTTGAGCCTGGAAAAGAGGGATTTAGGTCTGGACTCAGCTGTGGAGCATGTGCAGATACCGCTGGGCCTCAGAGCCCAAGCGAACCACCTTCCATCATGACATCAATTTAGTGGTAATTTATTATGTTCTATTGTATTTCAATGTATTTTATTGTGTTGTAAGCCGCCCCGAGGCTTCAGCAAGGGGCGGCATAGAAATGTTATCATCATCATCATCATCATCATCATCATCATCATCATCATCCCAGCTTGCCCCTGCTGAATTTCCAGCCGTTGCATGCAAAGGACAGGGTCCCCCGCTGGAAGAGTGGAAAGAACTGCTAAACACAGCACGTGCAAAGGGCTCAGAGCCAGTGGGAAAGCCAAGGGTCAAAGATTCCTCTTAACGAGGACTGATAAAACTTTGGCAGGAGGTTGCTCACTGCCCCCACTGATTTTGCCAGGGGTAAAAGATCAAGGTTATAGAGCTACGGCATTTTATTTGACATTGGGCTGGCACCTTTGGGGTTGCTGAAGCTTAGGAGATCAGCCCTGTGCACTGCTAAATCCTAGGAATGAAAAAGAGAAATGGTCAGGTCCAAAAGGAACGATAAAGGCAAGCAAGGTGGGTTAGAGCCAAAGCCAGCAAAATACCCCTTGGAAACCCATACTCAGGAGGTGAGTGTGACAGCATCTTCCACATGTTCCTCAACAAAGCAAAGCAAGTTGCCTTGGATACCAGAGGTACATCATAATAGCCTCGATTCCTGATATTTTTCTCCTAGTTAGCTGAAAGGGGAATTTTCAACAGATGGGAGCTCTGTACATCCCTGTGCTCTAGAGATCGGGGAAGCAACATCTGCCCAAACGTCCCTTCTTCCTGCAGTTATTAAAAAGAAACTGCAGAATCCTGCTTTCTGTTGCACCGAATGCTGACCTGGGAACTCCCATCTTAGATTTAAAAGCTTCCCAATTTAGGGTCCCCAGGAAGTGTGGACTACAACTGCCATTATCTCTGGCCAAGAGGAACAGTGTCTAGGGAACATACAGGCTGCTGGACTGGATGAAAGTACGAGGGAGACTTGGCTTAGTGCTTCAAAGCAAGAGGTCTTCCTTTCAAGTTTGCAGGGCTCTCCAGCTCAAAGGCTCTTTGGCAGGCAACTCTGGGCAGCATGAGTGCTCACGGGGATATCAAACCAGATTTTTATTAGCAGAGACAACATCATCTGTCATCCTTTGAATTCCTGTTTCCTTTCTTTAATGGATTTTCTCAGCAACAATATACTGGGACACACACACACACACACACACACACGGAGAGTGTCAGGGAAACTCCAGGGTGACATGGTGAGGCCAGTGTTGTCCAGGAGCACTCCATAGGGAAAGCAGGCTGATTTACACCTGGAGCTATGTTGAGCTGGACGTCCGGGATGCAGGAAGGAAACAAACGGTCATGCAATGCCAGAAAGAAAGCAGACGTGAGAGTATGGAGCCGAGGAGGTAGCTCCTCCACTCCACACAACAGAGAGCCAGACTGGAGCCAAGGAAGCAGCTCCCTCCACTTTGCAGGACAGAATGTCATTCATCTTGGATGCTAACCTGGAGCTGACCCGCCTCTGCATGATAGAAAGATGGTTTGCGGGGTGAAAGGCCTCTGTCCTTGGCTCCAGTAGGGTCCTCTTCTCTGGTCGGCAGTGATTCCTCAGCAGATCTCCGACACTCGGGGCCAGGGGCCCAGCTCCCACCCACCGCAGCTGGCCAGCAGCCAGTCCCAAAGGCCTAGATGCTGCCCCATGTGTGGCTGGCTGGCAAGTCAGCAGAGAGCTGGCAATTCCCTGCTCACGCAGCTTCTGAAAAGCAGAGACCCTCTGCGTATTGCATGGCTTTATTACGGAATCTGGGAACAATGGGGTCCACCAGAGCAGGCTAATTAAACCACATCTTCACACCCGTTCGATACAGCTAGATGAAGGAAACCTAATTTACTGAGCACTGTTCCCAAGGATGGATATTAATGCAGCTGGTGGAAGCCCTCTGGGCTTTTTCTCCATGCAAGGGAAGGGAGGGAGGGATGGAGACCAGGAACCTGCCTGGGCATCAGATGGACACATACAGGAGAGTGAGGGCTGGACCTTCCCCAAGCTGCCCCCCTTTGGTCTGTGCTGGACTACAGTGCCCAGAATCCACAGCCAGTTTGAGTGCAGCTTGAGGAAGGTGTCCCACCCCTTAGACACCTTTCCTGCAGCAACAAGTAACCAATCAGATGGGGAAAAAATTCTAAAACCTGCCTCTTTGTTCGGGCAGGTGACCACAGGGCGCGCAAAGGTGTTTCATGAGATCGCCTCCTCCTCCACACAGAGCAAGAAGCTCCCTGTCCTCTCCTGGGGGCTGCACAGCTCAGTTTCATACGGAAAGACGCAGAGGCACTCTGGCTGGACACATCCCACGGCACGCAAGACACTCCGGCGCAACGGAGCAGCGCAAGGCTCTCTAATGCCAGAATTCCAACCTGAACACAGCAGCCTCCACAGGAAGGATGCCTCCCCCTGAATCCCCTGCCCAATCCAAGCAACTGGATGAAGTATCTGGCTGGGAAACCTCTCAGGATCTGAAAGCATGCTGGGGCATTTCTGGAAAAAGTCAGGATTAAGAAGCTAAAACTGCCCAATGCAGCCTTCAAGGAGCCAAAACTGGCCAGAGTAGAAGCATTTGATGGCATGTTCGCTACAGGAACAGTAGCAAAATCTATACCTTTGCTTGAGTACAGGAGTTGTGTAAAAAAATGGTTGATCTTTGGCAGGGTGTTAGCATTTGGAGGGCAAGTTGTATCCAGCTAACTACTGCAGGTGGCGATGGAGCTCACAGCCCAACTTCACAACCCCATTTGGAAGTGTCAGCTATACCCAGACGCTGCATTTCAACTTGGGACTGGGTATGGCCTTGCTCCGTTTATTGCTGAATCATCAGCACCACCATCCTGACGGCTTTCTCCACAGGGCTTCTATTACAGAGAGTCAATGGGCTTATTGCAAGGGCTTAGCTCCCACTCAAGCAGGGAAAGTGCGTCTCAGCACGAACCATCTTTTTTTTCCGGCAGAAAGTCATCTCCATACAGCTTGCAGCTTTGGCAAGCACTCCTGGAGCTTTAATGGTTAAACCGGAAGAGGTGACTTTGTCAGCAGGTGAAACGCAACTCTGCGGCACTTGCAGCCTGCCTGGATTGAAGCCAACTACGGAGCTGGGGAAAAAGGAACCCCCTTTATTGTCTTTCCAAGGGCCAAACAGAGTGCACAACACCACTGCTAGTTTCTTTCCTGAGTGGTTTGGTTTTGTGGTGTGTGTCTGGTTATCGAAAAAGAGTTTGCGGCCCTTCGTGGTGGCTGAGCTGCCGAGCCTCCCCCTTCCTGCCACATCTGCACTGCAAATTATACCCCCTGGCAGCTTTACTCCCCACCACAGGGGGAAAAATACAGCAACTCCCCCGTTTCAGGTCTACCTCCCACCACAATCCAGGCTGTGCCAGCTCAGCCTGCTAAGTGTGTGAAAGGGTTTGGTGCTTCGTGCAACTCAGTCTTCCAAATATGGATACAATGCTCCACACTCAATACATAGCAAATATATGGCTCCCCCCACTGCACACACACAAGGTAAGTATATTAGCTAGGAGTCCTAGCATCAGGGAAAATTACTCTTGAGAAGCGCAACTAATTAAAGTCTTCAAACAGACTAGATGTTGCTCCATGTTTGGGATTAGTAATGCTGCCCGCTGGAAAGACGCTGGCAAGATTATGTGCTTTCATAGGTTACAAAACACCCCACTTCATCAGAAGCAAGGATCACTCACAGGTTGAGTCACTCCAGAAGAAACCTTGGCTCCACTGCCACCTTGAATTTCTCCTCTCATGCCTTCTGGAAGCATCCACTCAACATTATGAGTGCCGTCTATTTTTGCCTTCAGTTGTTGTTGTTGTTAGTTGCGAAGTTGTGTCTGCCCATCGCGGCCCCATGGACAACATTCCTCCAGGCCTTCCTGTCCTCCTCCATCCCCAGAGTCCACCTAAGCTCACGCCAACTGCTTCAGTGACTCCATCCAGCCACCTCATCCTCTGCCACCCCCTTCTTCTTTTGCCATCTATTGTTCCCAGCATTAGGCTCTTCTCCAGAGAGTCCTTCCTTCTCATTAGGTGGCCAAAGTATTTGAGTTTCATCTTCAGGATCTGGCCTTCTAAAGAGCAGTCAGGGTTGATCTCCTCTAGGACTGACCGGTTTGATCGCCTTGCGGTCCAAGGGACTCGCAGGAGTCTCCTCCAGCACCACAACTCAAAGGCCTCAATCCTTTGGCGCTCAGCCTTCCTTAAGGTCCAGCTTTCACAGCCATACATTGCAACTGGGAAAACCATAGCCTTGACAATCCCCTCCAAATTAGGAATGGCATTCATTTTCTATACATGCACAACAAAACCATATACCCAAGAACGGATAAAAGTTTATTCTCTCCAATGTGTTTCCCCTCTTTGACATACTTCCTCTGATTATAAAAGAACGTGCTGTTCGGAAGCCAACTCGGTAGTCGGAGTAGCAATTTCATTCCAATCACGTTCCAATCCAAACATGCAGACTGAGGCAGCCAGTTGTGCTTCAGTGGGAGTTCATCCACAGCTCTGCTTGGGCAAAGCAACCGGAGACCTGCCCCCCCCCCGAAACCCTCATACCTTCTACCCTTGGCAGGACACCCACCCATCTTAGCCATAAGGATCTTCTGGTTAACTTCATTCCCTTTCAGAAAACCCCAGGAATTCTAGCTGCAGACACACAGTGCTTTGACACCAGAACATACAAAGACATCCAGCATTTTCACACAGGTTAAACTTTGTCCAGCCACGCAGTAGGTAATTGCTGATTTTTACAAAAGACTTTCCATCCCACCTTTGCACTGTTTGCATGCACGACTAAAAGTCCTCATCAAATCACGGCGACTGTAAACAGCTCAGAGGATCTGGGATCTAAGAGTTAATACTTCACAGACCAGAGAAATGCATTTCCAGCATGGTCAAGTTTCAGCACCCCCACAGATGAAGGTGGTTTTTGTTCTGCGGAAGGTCCTGAAGTTGATTGCAGAAGTGCTACTTTTTTTCTGGTTAGGGTTCCCTGCCTTAAACACAGCAGCCTGCCAGACATTATTGGAATACAATTCCCATCAGCACTGGCTCTGCTGAAAGGAGCTGATGGGAGCTGCAACCCAAAACATTTGGAGGGTGTGGCCTTGCCCCCCGCCCCCAACTCTAACAGCTGTTCGACAGGTAGAGACATTTCTGGTGCAACTCTTTGCCACAGAACTGCCTCTCTTGGATTTTCGCCTGTCATCGAGCAGACACATAGAGCAGGCAAGCGCCCTGAACCCGTTTGAGCTTCGCTTGCAACTTCTGAAGGCTGCAGCCAGCAAATCAGCTCAGTCACATTTTCAGCAGGACAAGCAGAGCAGAACCAAACAAAACCAAACCTGAGACGTCACCTTAACGAGGATGAAACACGATCAGCTCGCTTGCTGCACTGCCGACCGCGCTTCTCAAATGTCCTTTTTTTCGGTTCTGCTGCTTTCCCTCTCTCTTAAGCGAAACGAAGAATTTGGAAGTAGCAGCTCGAGAAACGGCGGGGGAAGAGAAGTTGCTCAGTCTCGGGCTGCTGAAGTGCGGCAGACAAAACTGCACACTGCACATGCTCAGAGGGCCGTCGCATCTCCGTAGCCTTTTGTTTTAAGTTTTAAATTCACAACCAGGGATAGTCCTGGCTCCTTCCAATCGGGAGTGTTCCCCGCCCCGCGATCCACGACCCGCTGCTGGGATTGTAGTCCTGCACATACGGAGGGCATCAAGTTGGTGAAGGCGGCCGAGAGGCTGCCCTGAACAAGGGGGCGGGGAAGATGCGCCACGCACCGTGACCCCCCCCCCCGGTGGGCACCCACCTGTCGCCGCAGAATCCGCGCCGCGGGAAGCCTCGTCGCAAGACCCTCGCCCACATCATAGCAGCCGCCAGCTTTGTACTCGGGGAAGCCTGCGCGCGTCCCCGCCCATTCCAGCGGAAGCTTCCCACGCGGTCCTAGCGCGGGTTGCTCCCCGGAGGGCGGCGCCGGCGCCGGCTCGGAGGCGCGGTCGCAGCGCGGACCGCCTTTCTGGAAGCAGCGAGGCGGTTTGCGGTAGGTGGGTGGGTAGGTAGGAAGAAAATGGGGGGGGGGGGCATGCACAGCTATTACGGCAATGAACGACTAAGAACAGCCTCAAAAGCACGGCAAGGCAAAAGGCCACATTAAAGGGGCAATTGGCAGAGTTCCTTTAACAAATCAGAGGAGCACGTTAACACCGCATTTAGCAGGAGGCGAATCGGTTGGCAGAGCATCCTGGGCGTGTTGAGACCGAAAAAGAAGGCCTCCAGGGCCCAGCGTTCCCCAGCCCCCCAGCCTTGGCTCACCCCGTATTTTTTCAGGTCACTGCATCTCTCTTCCATCAGCTGGGAAGGATTCCAGCTTTGGAAGCGCAGAGGGTTACACTTTTGGTGCCCTGCTGAACCACACTTCCATTTTTCTGGTTATTTTGTCTTAGGTTGCACTGTATCTTTGATGTAGACTTCATAAATGTTTGATTAATAGTAAAGAAATAGGCATGCTTCCCCCATAAAATCACTAGAGATATGAAAAATGGAGGAGGCAAGCAAGAAAGGTGTTTTATTTATATGTACTATTTCTATACTGCCAAATATTTTTAAAATTCCTAAGTGATTTCCATATAAAGCCTAAAATCACAATTAACATTGCAATCACAACTGTTTTCAGAGTGGGTTTTATTTATTGTAATAGCTTGATGCTGTACCTTATTGTATTTCCACTCTGAGACATAGTGAAGGGTGGGAAATAAAAGCGTTAAATACATACATACATAAAATACAAATCTAAAAACAGTACAATTACAACAATAGAGAACAATAAAATTGAACTGGTAGTTTTCACTTAAAGAAAATTCAAAGGGAATAATTTTCCCCATGTTACTCTCTTAAGTCCTCAGATTTTCCCATCCCTACCTTCTTTTCCACAAGAGCAGCATCTCCTGTCTGGATGTCCAGAAGATGCTGTAGGGACTGGACTCACTTCTCCCAAGATACAGCAGTATAAGCCAGAAAGTTCAGACTTGGTGAGCAAAAAGAAGAGAATCAGTTAGAAAAGTGCTACTGAAATGAAAAGGTTAAGGAACAAGATTAGCCAAGTGGATCCAGCAAGCCAAGCCACCTCTGCTTTGGTGGTGGTGGGGGGGGGGACACTGTGGAACAAGAGGGGTCCAAGGAGGAGGGGTGCAAATTCCCCAACCCAGGGGTTCATAGTCAAGCCAAATGAGCGGACGAATTAAGTAAAGTCTGGCATTCCTGCCTCCTGGCCCACAAGTCTCATGAACCTCCTTGAGGATGGAGACAGCCCCTTTGGGGGGAAAAGGGAAGGGGGGATTCATTTTGGAATCAGCCCTGCATGAGGGCAAGAGCTAGCTCCACTAATCAGAGATATCACTGCCGTGATCGCTTTCTTCCCCTCCTAATCTTCCTCCTAGGAATCCAGCTGCCTATGCTCAGAGGCACTGGATGGATGGCTAGCTGCTCTCAACACTGCCTCTCTCTGGCCAGGCGCAAGTTCTTGACACTTCCCCTTCACAGGCAGGATATGGAGTCCCTTCTTTTCCCAGAAGAAACTACACACCCTTGTGCGCAAGAGGGTGATGTGACACTTCTCAGGCCTGGCACGTCTGCTTTGGTTTTCCATTTTATTTCCCTTTGTGTATTTCTGTCTGTTTCTGAGAGCTTGCCAACCAGTATACAAAAATCTCTAAGATCTAAACATTGTAAAAGAATAGAAGCGGCAGGGAAAATCCAGAAGAAAAGCAGTTTTAAGAGCCATGTTCTCAAGAAGCCATTTCTGGATGCAGGGAGAATTGGGACCAGTCACAGTTCCACCAAGAATGCTCTTCAGAGTTCAGGAGTGTCAGAATCTTGGTTTAGCGGCCTGCAGGAATGTACACTCAGATTCACAGGGAGACATTTCCATTATGCACCTCAGCACTTTTATTGGTGAGAACACCCAGGAAACTGCTCTGCAGAGACAAAGTTTCACAAACAGGGCTGTCAGGTAGGAGCATGCCCACCAACTACAACATTCCAGAACACACACACAGTGGTTAATAGGTTTTGAGTCACATGCACAGGAGCAGGTTGATGAGCAAATAGACACATAATGTATTAAATGTATTCAATGGGCACATTATGTATTCAATGTACTATTTGCAGAAGGGACGTGACACAATAGTAGCACAAATACTGTGATTACAAGATATTGACATGACAATCAGAAAGGCACATGAGTCATTACAGGTCTTGGGTGTGAGTTTGAACATACAAGCAGAGGACCGGTCAGACCAGGTGGCCACTGCAGAAGAATGGACATCAGGCAGCTTTCCTTGGAAGTCACATTCCATAGAGGATTAACTTCGCAACTAAATGTAGCAGCCGTCTTGTCTCGGGAGAGACGGAGAGTCTCAGCCTCTTAAAGGAACAGATGGCTAATAACGCTTCAGGGAAAAGGAGCCTAGCCTGGAATTCTGGTTCTTTCTGGGCAAGAAGAGCAGGGACACTGCAGGTCTGAGTTTATATCCCAAAGGTACATATAAGCAACCTCTCTCTATAAAGATATATTTGGATTTCCCCAACAGGAGCCACACAGACCATGTTAGCCAAGAATGCTGGGAATTGTAGTCCAACATACCTACATCTAGGCACAAGGTTGGGGAAGGAATACGTAGACCATGTACACGAGGCCTTTTGAATCCTCACTTTCTGTAAGGACTTTGGCACAGACTCCTGGTGCAGGTCTGGAGCCTGCCAAAGCACTGTACCTGCAGCAGCCATAGATTTCTCCCTGTGTGCCCCCCTCTCCTCCCTCCACTTCCTCTGCTCTCGTGTCCCCATGTTATTCTCAAAGGGCTGTTTATTTGGATGCCTGTATTATGCTCGGAGCACCCCGGTGCTCTGTGAAAGGGACAGCCACATGTTCAACACTTGAAATGCCACTGGAAAGAAATGATTATTTCCTTTACTGGAACGACCATACACAGTAAAAACGTATTTCGTTACTTTCACCATTCCTAGGTCTGGCTGGCGTTTCTCCTTTTTCCTCTCTGCTTTCTCCATCTCCTTTTACACTTGCTTTACTCTGTCTCTCTTTCAGCGGCAGAGGACTCCTGGTTCAGCGTTTGTTCATCAGCCATAGGCAGGCGGGTGCGTCTGGGGGAACTCACAAACAAGACCTTGTCCTGTGGCTCATGCCCATGCATCTGCTTGCTGGAGGTATACTGCTCCTTAACATGGAGGCTCCATTCTGTGTTATATCAAGCAGTTCCTCATGCACTGGCCAAACTGCTTTCGCTCGTTCTCTGTGTGGGCCATTCTTTCAAGACTGCAAAAACGCAGGAAGCACAGTTATTGCTCACCCGTGTTGATGGATGAGATGCAGGGTGAGGGCAAATACAGCGTTGGTAGATCTGTGCTATTCGTTTGTGTGATCCAGAAAGGCTCCATTCGCAGTCCAGTCATTGCATCCTGCTGAAATTTAAACATAAGATGGTGCACAGCCTAGTGGCCGGCAGGCGTCACTGCACCCTCAGCTGAGTCTTCCTCATGAACCTGTCCCTTCAAAGTACCATAAAAAGAAGCTTCATAATCCTATTATGGAATAGGGACCTAGGAGCCCGGACCCTCAGCCCGTCTGCTGTTCTGAGTTCACAGCGATCCACTCCAAATAGCCCAAATTGTGGTCCTTTTCAGAAGTCAGAGTCTGTTCTTTACCCATAGCAAATGTACAGCCTAGAAAATATTCTGCAAAAGAGGAATAGGAAAATTGAATGCATATGCCTGGAAATATTTGAGAATGTGGGTTGAGCACAGAAAGTGTTTGCAAACCTCTTCTCGCTATTTATGATCACATATCTGCCCATTCCTGAGAACAGCCTATATGTCCCGGAATTATTTCTTTGAATGCTTAAGTTGCCCTCTGTCGAGGTGTGTATGCTGGAATGGAGCAAGCCTTATGCAAGTTAACATAAGGGGTTGCTTTATGTCATGTCAGCATTTCTCTCCAATGCTTTCATAGCAGCAGTCTTTCAGGGTTTCAAACAACGTTGCCACCAAGGTAGGACGTATCTTTGTCTCTTGTCTTGGGCAAAAGCCTGGGCCCCACTCAAAAATTCCAGCAAGAAATTCTAGGAAAGCTATTACAAGAAGGGTGCTTTCAATGTCTTTTCCAAAGCTCCAAATGCAGAACCTAACAAAAACATTTTTTTTTTTAAATCCCAGCCTACAAACATCTTTTTAACCGAATAAACTTTCCTGTGGGGAAGAGTTAGTCAGAACTTCTTTTTAAAACAATGCAGCCAAATGTCTCACGAGATTGGATTTTATCTATTACAGTTTGAATGCAGTATCTTATTCATTTTATTGTATTACTGCCCCAAGACAATGTGACGTTATTTAAATAAAAAATAAAACCGAACATATTTAAGGGAAAAGGGGAGAAAACAAAGACAAGACAATAATCCTATGTCTTCACATAGTTCCAAATGAAGTCAGTCTGTCTCGTTGCATGTTACCTACCTTGAGCAGCCTGGGCTTCCAGGGCATATTCAGAAGATACTGGGGGCCTGAAAGAATATATGGTATATGGAAAGCTCCAGGAAGACCATGCCCACCCTTTGAAGTGGGCCTGAGATCCATAAAAGCAGGTCCTTAGCAGGTTGCTGTTCTGTGTGAGAGCATCAGAGCTTCCATTTCTGATGTCAGTAGTCAGGCCAGAAAATCAGAAAAGGGTTTGTTGGCTGTACCCAACACCTTCCTAACTGCTGTAAACTTGCATCGAAAATATCCCAAGGCAGTTCTAGCTAGTTTTTTGTTGTTTGTGTATGCCATCATTTCTGACTTGAATCGTTTCTCATTCAACCCTGTGAATGAGAGCCCTCCAGAACATCCGGGCCTTGACAGCCCTGCTCGGTCCTTGTAAATTCAAGACCGTGGCTTCCTTTATGGAACTGAGCCATCTCAGAGCTGGTCTTCCTCCTCTTCCCCTGTCTTTGACTTTCCCGAGCATCAAGGTTTTGGTTGCATCTTGAAGGACAACAGTGTGAGATGAGCCTATCCGCATTGCTGAGGTGAAGTGGACAAAAACTGCCTAGATGCTCCAGGAGATACTGCTGTCAGGAGCTGGGGGACCTGCACTGATGTTCTCCTAGTTTGGAGGTAGACGTTGGCAACCACACCTAGTCTTCTTAATGCTGTTCCATCACTGAACTATCAAGGTTTCTCTTACTGGGATTTTGAACTGTGGATCCCCTCCCCTCCACCAATCCAACTTCAGAATCTGCATGTCAAAAAAGGGCCTCGGAAGCTGAAGAGATCCACGTGGCGATTGGAGTGTACGCGATGAACTGGAAGATCATCCAGGCCATGCTTCACAATATGGCGGCCTGCCTTGCCATCTGCTACTGATGCGCTGCCATTCATTGCAGCTTCCCAATAGCTCTGTGGGCTTGAGTTAGGAGTTGGGGATAACTGTGAGGTCTCATTGGCACATACTGATACAGATGTATTCCCTCAAACACACTGGCTGGGTTTGGACATTACAACTGTACACGTTTCAACAGCCAACCATGATTCCACAACAACCCAGTCTAGATAATAAACCATGGTGAAACAACACACAGTTCACAAATCAACAACTAACCAAGACATCTTTTCATGGGTTGCTTGTGGTTAACTTGCTGCCTTGTTAGCACAGCTGGGTTCAGACAACTCACATTTCAACAACCCACGTTTCAACAACAACCCATACTCAACCCCTGAGTGTAGGTTATTGTGCTGTCTGAACCTAATCACTCATTTGATGGTGCTGAATTGGAAACCAACAGTGCTCTAATTCTTGAGTTTCAAGAATTCTTAAGCTAGGGCTATTAATTCATATAAACTTTATTTAATGTTATCTAGTAACCTTGTTTTCTGGACAGCACATTGGATAAATTCACAGGCTTCTAGATTGCTAATATCAAAATATTCTAATCTGTAAAAATCAAACTTGAACTTCCTTCTTGATGTTTCTCATTGGTTTGAAGGACAGAAAGAAGGAATCCTCCATTTTGTCCCTGAAAGTAGCAGCAGACGCAAATGAAAAGAAAATACACATTTTCCCCAGTAAATCCTACAGTCTAATCTCACCCTAGATTGTTAAGTTTCGGGATCATTTCGGTTGTAATTTTCTCTCTGCAGACTCTATATATGTTCACTGGCTCTTCCGTCTTGTATGTCCCTGACCACTTTTACCACTGAGCTGAGCCAGCGATGGGGTTAAAGCAGCAAGTTGGTGAGACTAGGTTGGTGCCTGCATCCAAAATGGTTGGGCAGCAGGTGGACTGGGATCCACCGGCAGATCTCTAGGTGACTTGCAACAGCAACAACAAAACCATCTCCCTCTTTTTACATCAAGGTGCTGAGATAAAGGCTTGGGCAGAAAGCAGAGGGTGTGACAGGAGTGGCAATGAGAGCAAATGCTTGTATTGCGCTCCTGTAGCGCTCTAACAGTATTTTGCAATTGCTGTATTTCAGGGTTCTAGTAAAAGAACAAGGTAGATCCACTCTGGAAAACCCACTCTCAGTCACTGGCAGCATAAGAAAACATAAACAGCTGGTATTTGTCCTCTTGACTTCTGGTCACACTGGGATGTGTCACACACAGGAGAAAAGCTTTGCATCCTGTTCTGGATGTTGTGGACTATACCTCCCCCTAAAATTGTTTTGACTAGCTCAGGAGTTAGATCTGGTATTGTTGCTAGGATGCAAGATTTTCCAAAGCAGTCATTTGGAATGAACTACTTTCTTGAACTAGCTGAAAAGGACTTACATTTAAAAATTCTGGTCTCCCTGACATTCCTTTTTTGGGGGGAGAAAATGCCTGTGTTCTTTGCAAACTAAGCAAAAATATGCAAATCATGCATTTATACTGCCAGCTGCTGCAGCCAGATACCTTGGCAGAACTGCATACATTCCAATTCTGATTTTTCAAACATTATTATAGGATGGAGTGGAGCGTAGCTCAGATGGAACTGGCATTTCTTTCTGCCCAAGGCCTCTGCCTGCATGGAGGACAGAAGCCTTGCAAATCATTTTATACAAGATAGCGGCTTGCAGATAGGGCAGTGGTAGCGAACCTCTGGCACGCGTGCCAAAGCGGGCATGCAGAGCCCTCTCCGTTGGCACACGAGCAAAGTCGCCCAGCATCGCCCCAGCAGCCGAGCATCAGATAACAGTGCACATAGGGGCCATGCGCATGCTCGGAAAGGAGTAGCAGCGCCAGGCAATGACATCACAAGCTGCGACTCATTAGCCATGACTTGTCTGCATGGCCAGTCAGTTTGCTGCCAAGGATATGTATATATTTGCTTGGACTGGTTGTGAGTTGTTTTTTCTAAACTAAAACCTCAGTTATCAGGTTTGATTGCAGTGTTGGCACTTTGTGATAAATAAGTGGGTTTTGAATTGCAGTTTGGGCGCTTGGTCTCTAAAAGGTTCGCCATCGCTGAGGTAGTGCATCGTCTGTGGCTGGTTGGCTCAAGGCAATTCAGATTGAGGCAAACCAGAAAACTGGGTGTTCATGCGTGTGACGTGGAAGTTTGCCGTTCTAAGCCTGGGATTGTGCTTGTAAGATCCACTTCTTTGAAAATTACAAGTCCAAGATCTGCCAACTGGAGCTCTGCGAAACAGACACATCACATTAGAGCTGCAGTATTCTGAACTTGGAAATTCTGAGTACCAAAACTTCCAGAGAGAAATCTACATTGAGTTACCCAAAGCATTTCAGTGGACTACTTTAAGTGCCGGCAGTCATTTTTATTTATTTATTTAAAACATTTCTATGCTGCCCCCATCGCAACAAAGCCTTGGGGCGGCTCACAAAGAATACATAAAAACATACATAAATAATAATAATATAACAATTTAAAAGAAAAAAAACACAACATTTAAAAACCCCCGATGCATTCTCGACTAAAAATTTTAAAATCCTAATTAATACAATAATTTAGCAATTAAAATAAGTTTTAAATAAAAAGGTCTTAGCCTGGCGCCAAAAAACAAATAACGACGGCGCCAGGCGGACCTCTCTGGGGAGCGCATTCCATAGATGGGGCGCCACCGCAGAGAAAGCCCTCGTCCGGGTACTCACCCTCCTAATATCATTCACAGAGGGTTCCCGGAGAAGAGCATCCATTGCTGATCTCAAGGGGCGGGAGGGCATATATGGGCGCAAGTGTTCCTTTAGATATCCAGGTCCCAAGCCACTGAGGGCTTTATAGGTCATAACCAACACCTTGAATTGGGCCCGGACTTCAATTGGGAGCCAGTGGAGCTGATGCAGAACTGGGGTTATATGAGAACAACGCCCAGTCCCCATCAGCAACCTGGCAGCTCTATTCTGCACCAGTTGAAGTATCCGGACCGTCTTCAAGGGTAGCCCCACGTAGAGCGCGTTACAGAAATCTAATCGGGAAGTTACCAGCACGTGTGTCACTGTCGCCAGGCAGTCGTTCTCCAGGAAGGGACGCAGCTGATGTATCAGCCGAAGCTGAAGGAAGACGCTCCTCGCCACCGCCGTCACCTGAGCTTCTAGAGACAGCTCAGGGTCGAGGAGCACTCCTAAGGTGCAAACCCTGTCCCTCAGAGGGAGTGCAACCCCATTTAGGACAAGGCCCAAGTCCCCCATCCCGAGGCCCAAGCCATCCACCAACAGGACCTCCGTCTTGTCTGGATTGAGCTTCAGTTTATTGGCCCTCATCCAGCCCATTACCTTGGCCAGGCACTGGTTCAGCACAGCCACTGCCTCACCTGGATTGGTGGAAAACGAGAGGTAGAGCTGGGTATCATCAGCGTACTGATGATTCCGCAGCCCACACCCCATGATGACCTCTCCCAGCCGTTTCATGTAGATGTTATATAGCAAAGGGGACAAAATGGACCCCTGCGGAACTCCATGGCATAACTGCCATGGTGCAGAGCCATAGTCCCCCGTAGCACCACCTTCTGGAATCGGCCATTGAGATAGGAGCGGAACCACTGCAAAGCAGTGCCTCCAACCCAAATTCCCGCTAGCCTATCCAGAAGGATACCATGGTCGATGGTATCGAAAGCCGCTGAGAGGTCCAGGAGAACCAACAGGGACGCACTCCCCCTGTCGTACTCCCTGCACAGGTCATTGTACAGGGCGACCAAGGCAGATTCAGTACCATACCCGGGTCTGAAGCCAGACTGAAATGGGTCCAGATAATCAGTTTCATCCAAGAGTGCTTGGAGTTGTCCTGCCACCACCTGCTCCAACACCTTGCCCAGAAATGGGATGTTGACCACTGGTCTATAATTAGTGGCCATCTCTGGATCCAGTGACGCTTTCTTCAGGACCGGTCGGACTACCACCTCCTTTAAAGGGGCAGGTACCCGACCCTCCTTCAGAGAAGCGTTAACCACTTCCAAGATCCAGATCCCAATCCCGTGCTTGGCGTTGTTTATTAACCAAGATGGGCAAGGGTCCAATAGGCAAGTGGTGGGACATACTAGTCCAAGCACCTTATCCACATCATCAGGCTGCAATAACTGAAATTCATCCATTAATTTGGGACCAGACGGCGACATTGGTTTCTCCCCAGAAGCCTCTGAATCACTAGTAGAGTCTAGCTTGTGACTGAGCGATTTTCTCCCTGAAATGCTTGGCAAAGTCGTCACAGCGGGCCTTCGAGGGTGGCACAAGATCTTTCTTCGGGCCCATATGTATCAGCCCCTGCACCACCCAAAAGATCTCCACCGGACAGCATTGTGAGGAGGCAATGGAAACGGAGAAGAATTTCTTCTTCGCCATCCTCAACGCCACAGCATAGGCCTGATAATGGGCTCTTAAGTGTGTTCGGTCAGAATCACCCCGTGATCTCCTCCACCTATGCTCTAGACGTCTCCCAACCTGCTTCATCGCCCGTAATTCAGGTGTATACCAAGATGAACGGGCTCTGCCAGGTGGGAGAGGATGCTTGGGAGCGATCGTGTCAATAGCCCTGGTCATCTCCTCATTTCACAGTTCAACCAGGGCATCGACAGGATCACCAGCCTTGTCAACCGGAAAATCCCCCAGAGCTTCCAGGAATCCATCAGGATCCATCTGGCTCTGGGGGCGGACCAATACAATCGGGTCTGCACCCTTGCAGAGGGAAAGGCCACTCTCGAGCTCAAACCTTATGAGGAAGTGATCTGACCATGACAAGGCAGTCAAGCTTAAATTCCTCACCCTCAGATCACCCTCTTCCTGCCCCATGGAGAAAACCAGGTCCAGAGTGTGTCCACGTTCATGGGTCGGGCCAATGACGTGTTGAGACAGCCCCATGGCCGCCATGGAGGCCATGAAGTCCTGAGCTGCCCCAGTTAGAACTGTCTTGGCATGGAGATTGAAGACTCCCAGGATGTTGGTCCTGGGAGTCTTCAACACCAGGTCCGAGATGATCTCCGTCAGCTCAGGCAGGGAGTCTGTTGGGCAGAAGGGTGCATGGTACACCAACAGAATCCCCAATCTGTCTTGGTCGCCCAACACCAAGTGGAGGCACTCCAGCCCTGGCCTTGAGAGGACAGGAAGCCCCACAAGGGAAATAGAAGCTCAATAAACCAGAGCGACCCCGCTCCCCTCCCCTCCAGGCGTGGTCGGTGCTGGACCAGGTACCCGGGCAGGCACAGTTGTGAGAGGGAAACATCCCCCCCCCTCACCTGCCCAGGTCTCTGTGATGCACGCCAGGTCGGCCCTCTCATCCATGATCAAATCATGGATGAGTGTTGCCTTATTTTGGACTGACCTGGCATTAAGCAGCAGCACCAACAGGCCTGGGGGGGCAGTTGACAAGTCTACCTGGAACCCGCCGGCTGGGGAAATAACCCGAAAGGACAGGTGTTAACCATCTGTCCCTCCTTCTTCTATGCTGACCCGTTAGACCCCCAATGCCATAACACCCATTGCCCATCACCACCCCAATGGTGGCAGCCCCGCGCTCCCCAGGCAACATCATAATAAAGCACGAGATGCAAAAATTAAAAACAATCTAAAACCAACAATTAAAACGACTAAAACATCTTACTGTCCTCCACCTAGACCAGCACTAGCCCACACATAAATAAAACCAAACCACGGCCAGAGCCCCTGGCCAGCCCAGCCCCCCGCTCGGCCCCTCAAATGGCGACCGCCCTTAGGCCGACACCCTTCGGCCGTCGCCCTTCGGCCGCCGGCCACTGCCGGCGCTTTGTGGCCCGCAGGGCCCCTCCCCGTGCCCCACCCCTTCCCGGCACGTCTCACACGCACTGGGAGAAGCAGGCCAGAGCAGGGTCCTGGGCCGGTGGTCCTGGCCTCTGCAGCAGGGCAGCGGCAGCAGCGGGCAGCAGCGGGCGGCGGAGCAGCGGCGGGGTCTGGGCAGCGTGGGCTCCGGGCGGCGCGGATGGAGGTGGGCCTGTCCAGCGCGCTGGTTCCTTCCGGAACCATGTTTGGCTTCGCTAAATAGTGACTTGCTATAAATCTCCCAGGTTCCACCAGGGGATCCCCATCTACCTTCTGTCTACCCTTGTTCTAATTCATTTGAAATTGACAGCCCTGATTTAACATTTATAGTCCATCCTTTTTCCAAACAGTTCATGCATGATTATGCACTCCCACCCCCAGACCTATCTATTTTATGCTTGCACAAGTCTCTGTGAGGGCAACAAAAGTTGAGGGAGTGGGTCAAGGTCTCCCGGTGAGCTTCACGATTTAGTGGTGCACATTCACTCAGTCAAGAGCATACAAATGAGGACAATGAACACACTCTCTCTTTTTTTTGTACAATAAAAGTTTAATGACTTTTATAAAAATGTGCTATCTGGCACCAAGTAATGAATCCACAAATTATTAACATATTTACAAGTAGGAAGCCAATAAGATCAAACGAAAATATATTTATATATATCTATATATATATAATATTTATATAGACAGACAGAAGAGCGGGTATGCAAATTTAAAGACCCCCCCCCCATCCACCAGACAGTTGTGGACCGGAAAGGAGAACAAACGGATCCATCTGTCATGTGCGCACATTTCCATCCTCTGCAATAAACACAAAATTCCCAGCAAGCTGTTATGCTGCAAGAGATTAAAAAGCATACCCCTTCCTGGTATAGAGATTTTTTTTGTAATATCTATCATATTTTTACATATGTACATAGGAAAAAATGCACATAAAGAAATAGGTGGGTAATTCCAGAAACCTTCAGGTTAATAAGCTGCCAAAGTTGGAGTCAGCTCTGAAAGAGCAAAAGAATGTTGTGGTTTGGTTAGAGCATCTAGAATCATTTACACAGGGCTGAGGTTTTTTGTTTTTTCCTTTTAAACTGCTCATCTATTCTGTCAGACTGGGCTGAAGGACTTAACAGTTGCAGAAACTGCATAGATCTGCCTGGCTAACATGGTTTCCCTTCTTTCTAGTTTTGGCAAGGAATGGGGAGAAATGCTGCAGCAACCAAAGCTCTACAAATTAGGATGAAAAGGGAAGGAAAATGAAATGAAAAAAAAAATCCTGCATCTTATAAAGAATTACACATATATTTAAACACTGGGGAATGGAGGACTCTTGACAAAATGAACAGTTTGGTGCTACATGATAAATCCAAGTAAGCAGTTTGCCAGTTAGTAACTGATTTTCATTCACACCTGGAAAAGGCACATTAGTGTATGCCAGGAAACAGAACACATGAGCAGGACCAAGAATCTCTCCTGCACAATTTGGGAACATAGGAGGGCTTCATCTGCTTGAAAATAAGGACACAGCAACACTAATTCAATGAGGCAAAGCACAAAAAGAGCACATAGTTCTAATCCTTGTATTTCCTTAGTGATTCATACCAGCAAGCCTAAATCGAGGGGAGGTGTTTTCTAAAAGCAGCCCTTACTTCCTCTTAAATGTCAAGGAGTTTAGAGCAGTGTTTCTAGACATGTCAAGTCATACATGCTTTTAGCAGCAAAGATTTGCAACCAACAAAACCAGAAGCTTGATGTGTCATGCCAGAATGCTGAGACTTAGTCAGCTTTTCAAAAGCTGGCCACCTGACACAATTCAGAGAAATTACATAACTGAATTTCTTCTCTCTTCCCATGCAAATGCATTGTGCTTAAAGACAGGCTTGTTGGCAATTAATGTAGCAACGTTACATATCGGCAACCAGTTAAACTGAGAAAGGCTAGCTAAATGGCTTATTCTGTGTAAGTGGCCACTGAACTCAGTGAGATGTGGAAGGTTCTAGTTTCAGATGGTAACTATCTTAAAGGACTGGAGTCGCTGAAACAGGAACCCTTATGGAAACAAACATTTTGGCTGTTCGTTTTTCAAAGAAAGTCCTGAGGAATGTGCATACAACCACATCTCGCTGCCTGATTTCTTAACTGCCAGAAGCACGTTTGCTACTGAGTGAAGCTAACCTAAAATTAGGAAAAGGCTCAATTTGGAAAATAACAGGCAGCACAATGCAATGAGGCTGCCTGTAACCCTACAAATTCAAGAGGATTATGGACATCCCATCCCACCGCAGGTGGGAAGAGTGTGGAAGTGAAGGTCACCTCTGCACTTCTCCCACCTTAAAACACTTAGCTGGCCAATTGCCACCATTCATGTGTTCTGTCCTGGAATGCAAGGAAAGGATTCTGAGGTGCTGCCAAAATTTTGCTGGGAGTCCGTTTCCTCCCCCCACTCCCTACCCAGAAACCTCCATCCCCTGCAACCTTGGAGCAAATTTCTGAGATAAGAGCTGCAGCACCAAATACTTCAATGGCCATCTAAAACTGTCTGGAGGCCGTAAGACTGCAACTTAAAGTTTGAAAAAAATCCAAGACCCAAACCAGTAAGAAGAAATGCACATGCCCACAGACAGAAAAATTAAGAGTATGCATGCATTTCATTTTTTCCCCTTGTAGTTACACAACAGCATACAAACTAGTGTCACCTTGCCCTGCCTTTCCATTTTCCTTTCTCAAACGATCAGCCTTGCTAATTCACCATGTGGGTTGCTAAGAAAGGCTATCAAAACTTCCTCTTTCAAGAGTGGTAAAATGGAAAGAACCTGTAGAGTTCTGTGAAGACAAAGCCTGTTTGTGAGAGCCTGTTACAAATATTTCACTTCTGAAAAAAGTAATGCTAGATCTGGTTCCTATGCCCTGATCAAATTCTCACCATGACATGCCTTCAAAACACTAGAACAAGCTTAGGTTGGAACTATGTGCCAACTACATCAATCAACAGGTTCCTTATTCTGTTTACAAACTATCGGGGAGGTGAGGACAGGGCATTTGTAGGGGAGAAATGGTGGGGGAAGGGTGCTAGCCCTTCACTCAACATGCCTTCTTTCTGTAACCCCTTTACCTGGACTGGTTTAATCTCTACTCCCAGATCCCAGCTGGTGAAGGTAGAGGGGAGATGGGCACTGGATTGTGGAAAGGAAGCAGCAGGTGGGAGAAACATAAGTACATCCTCCTCCCAACTGCTTTTCTCCCATGTTGGCAAACTGTGTTTGCTGATGTTAATATGCAGCTCTGCCCCCTGGAACACAGCGCTTGCCTGGCCACTTCTCATATTCACACCAAATGCCAGAATGGTCAATAGAAGGCACCTTCTCACAGAGGATCCATTTCTCATTCTATCTGTCTAACTAACACCTGTTTACTCCTAACAGATGGAAATGAATTATCCATTTGAGTGGCTGGTCTGTCTGGGGAAAGGTTGAAACACAAATGAGCAGCAACAGCAGAAAAGCTTAGCTACTTAGCTGATCTTTCCCTGAAAGAACCATCTCATATTCCCATTATTCAAACAGTTTCAAAATTTTCTGTTTGCAGATGTTGTGTGTTGTTTCTCCTGAAAGGAATGGAGATTCAGCCAAGAGTCTTCACAGTTCTGGGCAGTACACTGAGGGAAACACTCATTGAAGAAAATGGAATCAACACACTGAGTACTACTAAACATAAAAGAACAGCAAACAAAATACAAACAGTAAACAAGTAAAAAAACCCTGCTAAAATATTTCTATATGCCTAGTTTTAACATCTTCCACCTTTCAGAACTGACTCCCATTTGGATTTAAGACAGACACTTTTTGACCCCTCCAATGTATAACCCAAAGGGTTATTATGCTTTTTCCCCAGGAGAAAAAAAAGTCCCACTTTGCATCAAAAGAAAAGGGTGGCACAGTGCAAGTGGAGATAAAAACAGGAGAAGGAATACATTGCAACATTATTTACAATTTTCTTTTTAGTATGAAGTGGAAAACAAAAATAATAAAATATTTACATATCAATAAACGCATGTGTTTCTACAAGAAACAGCCAATCCATCTGGAATAGATATATACACAACTTTCTTCTCCTAAAGAAAAATCATTAGGGGTGGGTGTTGTGGAAAGGTCTTTGCTTATGCTACAAGTCAGCTTGGCTGAAGCTGTTAACTGTAGCAAGGAGAGAAATGCGAACCCTTTTCATTATTATGGTAGAATGTTTCTTCCGGCCCACTTCTTGCTACATGTTCCAGGACAGAAAAAGAGGCAGGAAAGAAAAGGATAGGGAGATTGCAGTATGAAGAACAAAATCAATCTGGTTTCAGGATCTCTGTTTATGGTCTGAAGTACTTGAAAGAATAAATGAAATGGTGATTCTACTGGAAGAGGTATCCTTAAAGCAGGGGGTTTTCATGACAACAAATATAGGACCTGCTCACATGAAGCACAATACATTTAAGAAAATGTGGGCTCCTATGCATGAGTGGGCCCTGCCTTTTCCAGTTTACCACACAATCCATGATCAACTCCCTTGTAGGTTGGGACGTGTGATGCCGAAACGATCCGCTGGATTGTTTAGTCCCTAAACAGCCCAGCAGTCTGGGTTTGCATGTCATGCTGCACAACCTATGAATGAGCTGATAGTGGGGGTTGTGTGGTAAAGCAGAAGCAACAGGCATGTTACGGGTTGCGTGGTGGCTCATGCAGGACAACCTGTCAGTTTTGGTGTTCAGATGGACTGCCCTCACAGGCAAACTAGCTCACACTCTAATTCTGCAGGGCAGCAAACCCAGCGCATCCAAAGCATGTTTCAGCGGGTCCTTCAGAGACAGATCAATGTCCTCTGGGAAAAAGGTACTTAGTCCAGAATCACTTCCTCTCTCTCACACCTCTCCGCTTTGGAAATCAGGTGGGAGGACAAAATGATCAACTACTCCTACATTTCAAGAGTTGGGCAGCTTTTTGCTCTGATTGCTACCAGCATCCAAGAATTATGCTTTGAAATATTTCACAAGAAATCCTGGTTAAAAATTGCCTTTCTCAAGGTTTTGCTAATTAATGATTGTGCTGGAAAGCCATAAACTGAAGCAGATATTTAAAAAGACCGCCCCCCCCCCCCCTCCGGCCCCAGAGCTAGATGCTCTCTGAGCTGAGAAGTGAAGCCAGTTGGTCTTATAAAATTAGCAACTGATCCATGGGTTCCCCAAATCTGATGAAGGATGGGCATTTACCTTCAGAGTAAAGGGTCATAATCTACACGTTTTGTTAACTGATTTTCCCATAGAAAAGTTAGGGTTGGAAAGAAGAAAGAGAAGTTTCTCATTGATTAGAATCAGAAGAAAGGGAAGTGCTTTCTCATTGGCTAGGAACGTTAAGTTATCTGGATGGGTCTTAAGGTAACTGAGAATTTTCCCAGCATGTCTCCATGGAGTTCCGGGTGGGGAAAACAAAATAAATACGAATGCCATGGTTATGTCTCAGTTCAGAGTGCCCCGGCAATTCTCTGTCCCACAAAGGCAGGGAATCTTGTTCTCCTCAATCGGGAACTTGTAGTCATATGTGATCTCTTCATTGATGCTGATGGGCTGCTTGGAGTAGATGACTATCTTCTTCTGGGATTCTATGGTGATGACTTTGGCATAGCAATTGGGCTGAGGAAGGGAAAGATGAACAACAGATGTGAGCTGGCTCTGAAGGCAATGGGACAGCTCTATGCCAATGCCAGCACCACTGCCTCAACACAGAAGGGACCTGTTGAGCTACGATACTTCTCCGGAGGCTAGCGGCACCATCCCCAGCTTGAGGTTTAAGCTTCTGGTGGATGTGGAAGGCAAAGGAACACCAGAATCGTCATGTGGGAAGCAAGCAGGTGCAGGTAACACAGGAGTAGGTGGCAAGAGAGGTGTGTTTCTTCAGCAGGCATCCTGCGAAGCCTCTCCCCCTCCCTCTGCACTATCCCCCACCCCACCTTTCTGTACCATTCCTTGTGGGGCTGGATCCACAATCCTAGTTTGTTTTTGAATTGGAGATATCCTGGCTTATCTTGACTCATGGATGCTGATACAGTAAACTATAAACACCCTGAGACACGGACTGAAATGTTTAGGTCTTTGTGCTCACTGGCAATGCCATCTGACTTAACAGTGCTTACTGAGAGCAGCAGAGGAATGAAGACTGGGGCAGAAGTAACAAGGATGCCTCTCTCTACCACTCTCGCACAACTCACCGTGCAGCAATGGTTGATGAAGCGGGCCAGGTTGCCACATTTGGTGGCATCGATGATTGTGTCATGGTCCACACGGAAAAGATAGCTGCTCCCAATGCCCTCTTGGGCATACCGCTTCTCACGCATGTCAGCTACCACCTGTGAGAGAGAATGAACCTGTCAGGGTTTTCAGGCATGGAAAGATCTGCACCTACAGAACCTGGACACAAGCCGATTCTCCTCCTGGAGCCCTCCTTGCAAGTGTCTGCTTGCTGCCGAAGGCAGTCGCACAGCAACCCTGACCTAGTGACCAACAGGGACCCCGGCAATGAACAGGTAGTCTGACGTCTCCTCCTCAACCTGTTTTTGCCTGGGCTAATGCTCTTAGCAATTGGACGGCACTGGGGCGAAGGTAGCGTAAAGACAAAGAAACAGAGGAAAGCAGTAAAACAGAATTTAGCTGAGAGATAAGAGCTTCAGGAACACCCAGAAGGTGGCAATCTAGTACAGCTGAACTACCTCAGAGGTAGGCAAGGAAGAAAGTGGAAGGAGGCCCCTCCTCCATGAGGGAAAATGCTTCAGGTCTAAGTTGCACATCCCTGCCTACTGGAGCAAGTGGGAAGGGCAACCCATCCTAGGATATCATCTTCCTCTGACAGAAAAATGTACCAGACTGATTATTAGTGAGGCTGAGTATGTCAGGCAGTGGGAGCAGGCTAACAGCTGTTTCAAGGGCTAAAATGTAATTTGACAGCCATCACTCCAGTGGTTCCCGAGAGTACGTTAATTGCTTGGGATGAAAATGCAGTGGTATCTCCAAGAGCTACACATTTACTCACTTATCTTGGAATTTACTAAGTTCATTTTCAAGGACACAAACAGGCCCTCCCAAGGCAGCAAGGAAAAGTCAGTCTTTCTCCAGGAAGTCTTCACAGCACCCCCTAGTGCCCACTGGTTGCATATACCTCTGAAAGGTGGCTTCAGTAAACAAGATAACCATACCTCCAATTATTCTTCAACTGCAGCCACCACAACTTATGCACATTTCCCCCAAAATCTCACTGTGTTGCATGTTTTTAGAAGAGGCAGTACAGCAGCAAATAAAGGGCACAGCAGCTTGGCTTTCAGCCATAACACCAAGAGGTGTGTGGACACACACACACACACACACAGAGTGAAGATGACTTGCTACCCTGTAACTAGAGCAGTACAGCCCTTAGAAAACAACCAAGGTCAGAATGCTTCTAAAGGATGCTTCCTCTTTTCCTTTTTTAAAAAAAGACTAATTTTTGGTGCCTATTGATATATTGGGAAATTATATCTTAATTGAAGGTGATTTTTAAACAAAATGTCTAAACTTCACCCCACCACTGCTCACCTGCCGGATGTTCTGACCCACATATTCAATGACCATCTCATCAGCAGCAATTGGCTCCATGGCAAAGAGGCCCCACTCGTGAATTCGACTCCGGCCAAATCGTAGCTTCTTCTTCCGAAACTGCAGAGAAAGAAGTGGTAAGTAGAGGAATTATCATTACTGAATTTGTTTAAAATAAGAGATATAGTGCATTAAAGTGATTACTGAGCTGTCTGGAAGACAAGAATGATGCCTAATTTACATTTATGTCCATATGTTTGGATTCCTGACAGTTTCATTGCATTCTATAAAAACCCAGGAGTAGTAGTTCTAAAGATCTTACAGAAGTATTAAAAACAAACAAACAAACAAACAAACAGAAGTGACAATTTGCCTGTTGACTTTCCAGTGGGGAAACAACCTTTGCCAGCAAAACTGATGAACATAATTTTGGGCCCTTCCAGGTTAGAGTGTTTGCTTAAGGTATACATTCACAGAGAAGCAGTGGATAGACTGTCACCGCTGAAGAAATAAGGTCTTTATTGTTCAAGTGATCCCATTCTTTTTCCTTCATGGCCCTAGATACTCAGAGACCCCACAGTGTTTCATGTAACCAGTTCTTTTCAATTTGTTTCCAGTAGCAGAGTACCCAATTTTGAAAATGCTCGAGAGCTGCAGAGAAAAGATCTTGAACCAACCAAATAATACAGCTTTGCTCTCTAAATTTAATCGGAAAATACTGTTGGCTCCCCCCACCCTCACAACTCATATTTTTGTGAACTATATAAAAAGCCTTAAAATGTTTTGTCTGGAAGACTGACCATCCTTGCCTCCTGATGCAGCAAGTTCCTTAACCACAGGAATCATGAGTGACTCTGTGGGGAAACACACAGCAGCTCCCACACCTCAGCAAAATTTTAAGTAGCCTGCACATTTGAAATGAGTGCTCATTACCCTGTTATTTCTAAGGGATGCTGTAAGATCATATATCTAATCCTTTCTGCTACAGGCTAAATCTCCTTCTGCATGCTTAATAAGACAGTGCCTGATACCTTAAGCTGGTTAAGTTTTAGAAGATCACTATCGAGAATGGCAGAAGATCCAATGGCGCTCAGCAAACGTCTTTGTTCTGATCGCCGTTCTGACAAAATGCGATTGGTGCCCTGGGGAGGAAACGGGAGCTTGTTAAAATTAATACATGAAAAGGAAAGATACAGCCCTTACAGGAGGTTCTACGTTCTCATTCACACATTTATCTAATTCCAGGGAGCCAAAACATATCCATGTAGACAGCATCCCTACGTGGCAATAAGGATGACATCTGAATTTCTTATGCCTGTAAAACAATGTCAAAATCATAATGGCCAGAATGTCCTTTTAAACAGAGGGACTCTTTTCTGACTGGGGTGTTTCATTACCAGTATGCAAAAGTGTCCATAGCATCACCCATGAAAGCGCTTCAATGCAGGAGCCGCCTTCCACTGAGCCAGACCCTGTGTCGGTGCAGCCCAGCACTGAGTGGGATCTGCTCTCTGCAGAACCACTTCAAGCAGGAGTTATTCCTAAGCCTACGTGGAGATGCTGGGGGTGGAACCTGGCCCATCTGCATGCAAAACATATGCTCCGCTGAGGGATAGCCCTTCCCTTTCTAAGAACCGCATGGGAACCTTCTCTTAGGGCCAGGGGTCACTGCTCCTGCTCCCTCCTCAGCAGCACTCTGCACTTAGTTTTGTCACACGCACAGTGCAGTTGACAGACGTACCTATGTTGTGTGCTGCGCGTTGCCCAGACAGCGTTGGCTGTTGGGCAATTCAGAAATAAAATTAATGGCAAAAAAGTAGGCAAAGTAAAATGCCTGGATTAGGAGAGCATGTAAGAGCCCCCAGTTAGCCTGATCAAGGGTTGAATGTTCATGAAGGCTATGAAATGCGCCAAGTATGTGCCACAGCAAATCATGGCTAATCAACCTACATTTGGCCACCATTACATACATGTGAACAGCCCTGTAACCTACTATGTATTATGGACCGTTGCTGACAGGGGACGAAAGATGGGAGAGGAACCACAAGGGCTGCTGATTTTCCAATTATTGGGCAAAATGTGTTTCTAGCCTTTTCACAGTTGAAGGAAAAAGGATAGCACCCTGAATTTAACCTTCTGGATTTGTGTATATGCTTAAATTCTGCAGGGGTGTAGGGGTTTGTGTTTTCTACTCCCCAAGAGTCCCAGCTTTTCTTTGTATAAAGTTTCTAGCCCTTGCGGTTGCAAGAATATGCCTAAGAACTTGTGGCAAGTCAAGACTTCAGTGCCCTGTCTTAACACTTTGCTTGCCATGAATTATGCTTTGATGTTAACAATGGATAATTCCAACAAATTAAGAAAAACCATAGAGAAAAACCACTCAATTTGCATAATGCGTAACATTTACAGAATTCAGTTTCTCTTATCACAAATCAGGATTCCCTCAGTGCAAAATGTAGGGTACTTCCAGTCCTTTCCTCTTTTCAAAATATGCACCTGCTACATCATTCATTCCCCTATAATAGCCCTTATTGTTCATTCTCAGGCTGCTGCTACAGTGCCAAACGGCTGTGAGGAGGCACTCGGGGATAGGTGGGGGGAACGAAGCTGGACAAGGCATTTCTTCAAGACAGAACAGACCTGCGTATCGACAGCATCCAGCTGCTGCACAGTGGCTGGGCACACATCAAGGTACTTGTCCTTTTCCTTCTTGCTGATGTGATAATAGCCTTCACTGCGGGCACAACCTGTTTGATGCTCCCGCAGGTCAGACGACTTTCGCTTCCGCTTGGGGTTTGCAATGTTTGTGAGTAGAGGCAGGAGGAATTAAGGAGAAAAAAAATGGAAATGGGCAACAAGGGGAGAGAGAAACCAAAGAGACAGCACCAAGCGCCAGCTTTCTAACTGCCTCCCGTGTTTGGCCCAAGCAAGCAATTTCCACACTTGTGAGGGCTCAAGGGGAGTGGAGGGAAAGCTTCCATATATACTTCCCTACAGAAAGTTTCTGCCTCCTGGAGAGAAATAACTGAGAAATGAAGAGACAGAATAGCCTTTCCATTACCCATCTTATTACACCTGCTGCAAAATTTAACCAGGCATCTTTCAAGCAAGGCAGACTTACAAAAACAAAAATGAAATCTGTAGACCTTACATGCTATTCAATGTATTGTGACTTTAGCTTTTCGGATTTTTAAAAAATGCCTACTTATTTTCCTCCTTTTGTTCACATTATCCTAAATTTTGGGGAAAGAGCGCAATGAGAAGGATGAACATGATAGTAATCCTGTGATTTGCCAGGAACTGTGGAATAGGACAATTTTTGGAAAACAGTCTAATAATATCCCATCATCAACTGAAAAAAGCCAGAGCAGCTGCCATAAAGAAGGGCCACACCTCTCCACCTGTGCAGCAACCTTGCTGCTTCAATAGCTGTGCCTGGCCTGCAGAACAAGGGCCACCAAGTGGCAGCCTACAGCCCCAACAAGCCAGCATAACATAGTTTAGTTGTAGCACAGGAAATATGGTACACTCATGCTATGGACTTAAATTGGTTTAACAAATCACTCCTTCTTCCTAGAGAATTGCAGTTCTTTCAGGGGAGAAGATTAGAAATCTCAAATCAGAGAATTCTCAGCAGGCCTCACCAAACTACAATTCCCAGAAGCCTTTGAGAGCACCCATGATGCTCAAAATAGTACCAAAGCTATAGTGCAGATACATTCCAACTCCCCCCCACCGCATCTCCCCCAGACACAACCTATCGACTGCCTTTAGCTCCACAGAAGGATATTGGTGTGGTGGACCCAGTGAGTGTCATTCAGCCAGTCTGTGCTGTTGTCCTCATGTAGCAGGCGCTCGTAAGTTAGCCGCAAGTACTTCATGTCCTCCAAGTCTAGCCCCGAGTTCCAGATGTCATACAAGATTGTCATCTGCTCAAACTCACTGCGCGTCTCAAAGACCGGGGGTGGAGGGGGTGGCTGGCTCGGGATGTGCTTGTGCGAGTGGGAGCGCAAGGATCTCCTGCGAATCTCCCCTTCATCGCTGCTGTCAGCGCTCTCTTCCTCATCCTCGTCCTCGTCCTCCTCCTCCTCGCTCTCCGAAGGAAACAGATCCTCAGGCCCAAAGGGTAACAGTCCTGGGTCCTTTATCGCCTCCTCCTTGAGCCAGTGGGGGTGCTTTTTGGCCGGCTGCTGCTCTGGGACCACAGCCTTGGGTTTCTCAGCAGGCAGAGGAAGCGGAGGGGGCAGTGCCACAAGGTCGCCCACGTCGGGCTCCGCCTTGACCTCGCTGGCATCTGCCACCACCTCCTCGGGAGCCTCCAGCACCTCGCCAATGTGCTCACTGTACAAGTCCACCCGCAGCAGGTCAGCGGAGCTGGGCAGCACCGCCTCGTCTGGCTTGCGGGGAGCGGTCACCGGCGCCGCGCGGACGGCCATGGCGTAGTTATGCTCCATCAGGATGCTGCTGTCCCCGAGGGCCAGCGCGGGAGGGGCGGGCAGGGCCTTGGGCTCCTCAGCCTCGTCTGAAGTCTCAGTCTCCTCAGAATCTTCACTGCCTGCCCCAACAGGCATCTTGAGGGCCACATCCGCCAGCACGGCCAGGTCGGGTTGACTGGCCAGCTCCAGCAGAGAGGAGGCCCCCATGCGTTCACGGGTGCGCAGCGTGTCCTCTTCTGGGGGCGGGGGCGCCCGCGGGGGCTCTGAGCTGCGGGAGCGGGAGCGGCTCCGGGAGCGGCCAGGCACCAGCAGCTCATCTGACCAACACTTCACCAGGGACGCGTGGTCCGCCGGCAGGTTGCTGATTGTTCTTTGGCTGGCTTTGGCAGGCTCCCGCCTGCGGCTAGCAGCACTCACTGGCTTGACAGGGGACACGGTGGGAGGCAGCGGACAGGCCGCTGGGGTCGGGGCATCGGGGGCTAAGGACACTTGGGATGGTAGCAGGGGTTCCACAGGCGCTACTGGAGGTTGTGCTTCCTCTGTGGGGGGCGGGGGAGGGGGAGGCGGTGGGGGAGGCAGGAGCGCCGAAGGTGCCAATTCCAGTGGCTTCTCCAAGGCCCCCTTCATCTCTTCATCCTCACCACGGGCTGAGAAGGAAACAGTTTTCCGGCGTTTTTTGGGAGGCGGTAGCAGTGGGATGGGTGAGGAAGGACGCCCTTCAGGCCTGGGTCGTTCTTCTGGCACTTTTCCCACATCCTTCTCTGCTGGTGCTTGTACAGTATCCATCTGAGGGGCAGGCTTCCCCTCTATCCCATGGCCTACATGAGGGAATGAACGGCATGTTAGCGTGTACAGTATTGAAAACCTGAGGTCAGCCAGCAATGCGGCATTTTTCTAACTGTTGGCAAGCAGCGAACAAAATACTTCTGGTTCCCCTTACCAATTGCTTATCCAGGCAATTGTAAGCAATTCTGCATTTACTTCTTTTCTCTTTTCTCTTCAGTCCTTTTCCAGCCCCATGGCCCAACAACTTCTCCAGCAACTAACTGAGGCTTCCAGGGCTGCCCAGCCTCCCACTCTCACTGCAGCTGACTGAACCTCTTTCCCACAAATCTCTGAATAATCCAGACAAGGAAAGTTTAACAATGTTGATGCAATTCTGTTTATAAATTTCTACAGCAAATTATTGCCAGTGGCTTAAGAAAGTTTGTGACAAAATTAAAACTACCTTCCTGAAAGCTGCAGAAACAAATGAAATCTGGTCTTTAAAAATAATTAAGAACATCAATGGGGCAATAAAATGGTCTATTGAACAGGGCAATAAAACAGTCTGAGACACTACTGCAAACCAATAAAACAAGGATGGTGAACCACCTCCAGTCCCAAGGGCTCAATTCCACTTTGGAGATGTTCTTGGGGCCACATTCTAGTCCCAGGCAGTGCCAAACACAACAGCGGGTGGAGACAAAAGCACCACTTTATTTTAATGCAAGCTCTTATTGCTAATAACTAAGCCTTAAGGACAGTTACCTCAACCTTTGAGAATGGTGAGCAGAGAACTGCACAAAAACAGGAACCCACCAAACGATTTATTGTGAGAAAAGGGGGTGGAGTCAGAGAAGGGATCTGTCTAGAAACTACAAAAAGGCTGAACTTGGTCCTTGTGTCCAAGGTTCTGTGCCCGTTAATTAAAGTCATGGGAAAGCATGATAGACTTTGCTTAGCATGTAAATAAGTAAGTAAAGACAACACAAGGTGCACCAGTGAGGAAGCTCACAGTCTCAGTGCCACCACTGACAAGGGCCTGCCTTCATTTGTTACTTGGCTGAATGCCATGTCCTTTTATTTGGTTTGCTCCCAATGGGTTCAATATACCTGTCACATTATCTGCAGAAAGGGAAATTTGGGATGAGCCAAGATTTTGCAGGACTCTTCATTTGTACCTCAGTATGTTCAACTGTATACAAAATTTGTAGTCATGCAGTTTATGCCACCTTACATATGGCTACATTTTTTAACTTGTATGGGCACCATCAGCATTTGCACCATTGAAACACTAGGTGACAATGGTCATGGTCACTATTTTCCAAGCAGAGACGACCTGAAATGTTTAATTGAAATAATTAAACAGTTCGCATATGGGTTTAAACAGAATGGTCCAGCTAATGGCATGCTGAATTCAAGGAAAAGGTGGGAGGAATCAGTCTCACTCACAAGGAACTCAACAAAAGACTAGGAGTAGGAATACAGATGAGGTAGAGTTTTTTTAAAAAATAAGACAAGCTGCAAAAAGAAATCACTGATGTAAGGTGACAATGGATACTTTCCATGATCTTGTTTAACAGTAAAGATGGGGAACCTCTGGGTTGATTACAGCTCATGGTGACTTCCATCCAGCTCACCAATCATCTTCTCCAGGCCCTGCATACTCTCTTATTTCTGATCAGCTGATTATAAATAAGATTCTCCCTGCTACTCCCTTAATGCACTCTAAGCTTAGATTTTGCAGGGTGGAGTTTGGGCAGGGGCGTTGCTTGGGAGGCAAGGGATAGCCCTTCCTGAATGACACACAGTAGTAATTTTCATGGTGGCAGGTGGGAATCAGGCTTCAGTTCCCTATTCCTGCTTTACAAGAACAATGCACACAGGCATCCATTCTCTTTAGGAAAATTTAGTAAAAAAAAAAAATTACTTCATTCAAATAGAATCCTCTCACTTGCCCGCCTCTTACCCATGACAGCGTATTTGTGATTTTGGTTCATCGGCATTCATCACTGATATTCTAACTGAGGTAGTGAGAAAATATTAAAAATTGAAGTTCTGAGATAATTTCTTTTCCTTTTGACTTTAGCCATGTATTATTAGATTACTAAACTACAATTTATTCGATTATTAATAAACTTCAATTTCTTTGAATAACTGTTCCTAATAGACAATGGTCATTGTTACTATCCATCTAGGTCCATCTAGGAAAGTGGCACTTTACAAAGGACATTAGGTTCCTTGTCCCGAAGGTGCCACTGCCTAAGAACTGACAGACTGGAGGCAGGGGGTAGAGGGAATGGAGATGAGAATATGTGAGTACTTTAGCTAGAAAAAACTTTAGCTTAGTTACAACAGAGGACTAGAGGATTCTTCCAAAGACTCCACAGAAAAGGCGTATGTTTCATGAAGTGTTAAGGAAGGGAGGTCACTGAGGATTCTGAAGTCAAAGATTTCAAACAAGCTGAAGAAGCTTGCATGGGATCTGGGAAGTGACAAGAAGTCAAGCAAGAGATCAAAAGGTGCACTTCACCACATCAGAGCAACAAGAAGCAACAATGAGCTTTTATCAGCAGAACAGGGAAGCAGGCTGATTCTGTAACCAACCACACACCTCAAAATCTGCTTTGAAGGTTTAGGGGAACTTGGAACAGATCTGAGGATGGGCAGAATGCAAGTGGCCCTCTTGCATTCTGCTTGGAGTGCTGGATAGATAAGTGCACACCAAGAGGAGATGAGAATAAAAAAGCAACAGTTATGGTAAACAATTAGCACACTGTGGATTAGTTTTGCTGAGGGTACATAAAAGACAGACCATGTTTTTATAATATTGTAAAGGGAGAAGTAACTTTGCAACAAACTGAATATGGAGTGCACAGAAAAGTCAAAGACAAAATCAAGGTGTTGTGCCTGATCAACAGGGTGTACTGCGACATTAGCAATGGATAATGAAAATGTATGAAGATAGGAAAGCTTAGGGAAGAAAGAGGGAGTTGGTTAATTTTGGATATACTGAATTTTAGACTGTGATACAGCTTCAAGCGATGCCTGGCTGAATGTGGGGGAGACACCTCTCGGTACAGAGATTGAGTGTAAATCAGTATACAAGCCGTGCTGGAAGTCATGGAATTTACCAAAGGGCAGTGTATGAATGCTTTAACTTTTCCTTCATTTCTGTAGCTGGCAAATGCAAACCTGGCAATCCACACCTTGGCCTCCACAATTCTGGAGGTGTGACAGATCCAGCTTTTCCCAGTATTTCCAGTCTCCCAACCCAGAAAAGCTGACAGAGCTCTTCCTGGGAATAAGCTAGAGCGCTGCATCTCACCTTGGCGCACAGCAGCTTCTGGTTTCTTCTTGACGTGTTCAGCGTCTGTTGTTTGTCTTGCTCTCTCTTCTGTGCCTCTCAGTGGCTCCACGGAGCAGCTGTCCATGGCAGATTCATCCGTTTCCTCCATGCTCTCAGCTTCCTCCTCGTCCTCCTCATCAGAGGATGAGGATGATGACAAAGAGGAGGAGGAAGAGGAAGAGGAGGAAGAGGAGGAGGAGGAGGAGGAAGAACTGCTCTCCGAATCAGAAGTACTGTCACTGTCCTCATCAGACTCTCCATACAGAGAATACTTGGAAGAAGCATCACTTGCACCTTCATCTGTACAAAGGATAAGCATGGAAACAAAGAGAGTCAAAAGAGGCCTCCTGGGCCATCTAGTCTGATCCCCAGCTGCAGCCAGCTCTGCTCATGTAGCTCTGCTCCGCTCACATCCTCAACATGTGGTTGTCCAATCTTTCCTTGAACACCCTCACTGATGGGGCCTCCACTGCCTCCCTTGGAAGCCTATTCCATCTCCTAGGGGTCCTAACCATCAGGAAGTGCTTCCTGATATGCAGTCTGAAGCCTGGTTCCTTGAACTCTGCCCTCTTGGAACACGTCCTGCTCTCCACTGCAGGAAAGAACAGGTCCTGGCTGTCCTCCACATGACATCTCCTCACATACCTATAAGTTGCTAGAAAATCCCCTCGGAGTCTCCTCTTCTCCAGGCTGAAAGGACTCAGTTCCCTCAACCTCTCCTCATGTCATCCCTCCCAACCTGGCTACCATTCTTGTGACCCTGTGATGGACTGATTCTGATTTAGCTATGTCTCTCCTATAATGGGGAGCCCAGAACTAGATGCAGTACTCCAGTTGCAGGCACACCAGATAGATGATGATGATGATGATGATGATGATGATGATTATTCTAACATTTCTATGCCGCCCCTTGCCGAAACCTCGGGGTGGCTTACAACATGATAAAATACATTGAAATACAATAGTACATAATAAATTACCATTAAATATAAAAATACAAAAAAATACATTGATTTACAAATACAAAATTAAAATTATCAGTATAAAATAAAAATATAGGAGGAGAAAGAGAAGGAAGAAGAAGTTGCCCCGGCCAGATCATATGTTTTAACAATTGAAATGATGTTTAAATAAAAAGGTCTTTACCTGGTGCCGAAAAACCAGTAACGACGGTGCCAGGCGGACCTCTTTGGGGAGTGAATTCCATAGGTTGGGCGCCACCGCAGAGAAAGCCCTCCTCCGGGTACTTACTCTCCTAATTTCTTTCATGGAGGGTTCCCGGAGAAGGGACTCTCCCGCAGATCTCAAAGGGCGGTCGGGCATATACGGACGTAAGCGCTCGTTCAGGTAGCCAGGACCCAAGCCGTTTAGGGCTTTGTAGGTCATAATCAACACCTTGAATTGGGCCCGGGCTTCAATGGGAAGCCAGTGAAGCTGATGGAGGACTGGAGTCATGTGAGCATAACGCCCCAAACGGTATCAGCATGTCCCTAGATCTGGAAGCCATGCTTCTGGCTACACATCCAAGAGTGGCATTTGCCTTAACTGCTGCATCGCAGTGCCAGCTCATGGCAAGATTCTTTCCACAACTGCTGCTCTCCAGCCACTTGTCTCCCACCCTGTGCCGGTGACACCTATTATTCTGTCCCAAGTGCAAGACCCTGCACTTATCCACACCAAACGCCATCCTGTTGCTCCCTGCCCACTTCCACAGCCTGTCCAGATACTTCTGGGTCTGGATCACCTGCTCCTCAAGTTGTGGCCACTGCCCCCACATTGGTATCATCCGCAATACCAAAGGAGCAGAAAAGATCATTGCTACAGCCGTGTGCATGACACGTTCCAGCAAGGAGCGCTGGACCAGAATCTAACTCCAGAGATTACACTGCGAGTCATCAAGGAAGATTATACCCCCAAAACATAGGGGGCAACATGTGTCATTAACTAAAATGATATGAGTTGGTATATTTATTTATTTATTTATTAAAACATTTCTATGCCGCCCCTTGCCGAAGCCTCGGGGCAGCTCACAACACAAAATAAAATAAAATAAAATAAAATAAAATACAAAAATAACAATATAAAATTAACAATGTAAAATAAATAACAATATAAAAGAAGTCACCCTGGCCAGATAAATAAGCAAATATTTTTAACAATTAAAATGCCGCTTAAATAAAAAGGTCTTCGCCTGGCGCTGAAAAACAAATAACGACAGCGCCAGGCGGACCTCTCTGGGGAGCGCATTCCATAGATTGGGCGCCACGGCAGAGAAAGCCCTCCTCTGAGTACCTACCCTCCTAATTCCTTTCACGGAGGGTTCCCGGAGAAGGGCCTCTCCTGCAGATCTCAAGGGCGGCCGGGCATATATGGATGTAAGCGCTCCTTCAGGTAACCAGGACCCACTTAATTACAAATCTATTACTAAGGGTAGCAGTAGGCGAGCCCCCATCAATGCTGCACAGCAAGTGCCAGCTACTGAACAAACAACTTCCCACTGCCAACTGGAGAATACCTTCAGATTCCGCATTCTTTGAACTGCGTCCCCTGGCACCTTTTTTGACTTCCTCCCTCCGCTGCTCTTCCTCTTCCTCCTGTGAAGACAGTTAAATAATGTTTCACCAGGGCTAAATCGTTCAACAAGCTCATTGCCAGGTAAAAGCTAGGCATGCTAAAAGTTGGCCTGAATTTATCAGTCTCAGACTGGTTGACAACAGGCAGCAGAACCAATGTGAAAAGGCATTTTAAGACCAGCGGAATGATTTGGCCTGCAACAGCAAAAACAGGAAAGGAATTCCCTTTTGGTGCTGCCTCAGCTGCTGAAAGGCAGCAGGAGCAGAGAATGTGTGGGAGCAGGGGGGTAGGAAAGCCCAGCAGCAATAGCAGCCAAAGAATCCAACACGGCAGTAATGCTTGGCACAGGCAGGCAACCAGCAATGGGACGTCAGGCCTGGTGCTCCCTGATGGACAAGGGGTAGGGATGCCACACTGGGAAGCACAGCAGGAGAGGTCTGTTTAAGATGCCCATAGGAAAGAAAAGATGAAAGCCTCACAGACACAAAAAATCATTTGGCCACAAGCAACAGGTTAAGAGGCATTCCACTGTAAGTATTTTACAGTGAAGAGTCAGTCCCCCGCTCTTTCATTCTTTCTATTGGATTTGTATTTGCATTGGTGGATATAAAGGGGCCATATAGAGAGATCCAATTATGCACAGTTTTGGCCCAGCTGCTAATGGTCTGAAGATTGGTTAAAACAGCTAAAAAGGGATGCTGTTCTCTCACCTTCTCAGAGGATGAGTCTTCAGATGCCTCCTCCCCTTCACTGTCCAGGCAGAATAGTTTCCGCCGTTTTCCTGGACCTTTGATCCGCTCATCTTCCCTCTTGGAGGCTTTGGTTATCTGTGAGGACTCCTTATCTGCACAGTGGGGTGGAAGGAGGGTAGAATGGATTTCATTTGACAATGAAAACACGAAACACTTCCTTGCTGACCAAGAAGTTTAGTAACTGCCCCTAATTCTAGAGGTAAAGCCGCTCACCCTCCTCATCCTCTTCAACAGGAGTAGAAGGTCGTGGCTGCTTCACATCACTGCCCTCTGAAATTTCAGATGGCTCTTTCCTTTTCACCTGCAACAAGAGAAGCAGTTGGTTCCCTCTGGCAGGAAGGGCGCAGGGAGTCAATAGTGAATAAGCATTCAAACCAGAGCCTATGTCTTGTCAGAGGAATGACCGCCCCCCTCCCATCTCCCACCCACAGCCTCCTCAACAATACAAGACTCCAGACTCTGCAGCTGGATTATAGCCCCAGCCAGTCTAAGTCATGTGACCCTCACCTTGAAGGACGGGAGACGGAGAACTCCTCGAAAGCCAGTCCCAAAGCCAAACCCTTCCAGGCCACCGGTGCCACCGCTCTTGGCCCAGTCAACCAAGGAAAGCAGAGCAGGGTCTTTCAGTTTGGTTTTGTCCTTCTCCTCTTCCTTGACTGGCTGCTTAACAGTACTCTGGAAAGGCTGCAAATAATGAGACCAGGGCATGAGCAACAGTGATGAGGGGAGAGGTGTTTCTGCTTTGGGGGAGAAGGGAGGTGGCCGCTGCAGCAAGACAAACCCTTTCAGAGCAGTACATTCAAACAGAATGAGTGGAGAATACTGGGGCCCACATGAGTGTTATTTCACAGTTACTGACAACTATTATGAAACACCATTTCTTCTGTCTTTGAATGGCCAGCATTATTTGATACTCACTTGCCTCAATCCTTCAGCTTCAACTCTCAACTCAAGTCCCCCTCAATCCACCTCATGCTAGTTCATGCTTGTGCTCAGCTCCTGCCTCCGGGCATTGCCATCCAGCACTCCAACTCCTCCCAACGGTTGCAGAGCTCACAGGGAGAGCTGCAGCCTACCTCCACTGCATGCATTACTAGTCAGTTACGCAAATCCGTGCATAATCCCAAGCCTAACCAAGCCTTTCATGTTAACGAGCAAAATAACCAACTGCTGCAAACTACCACAGGTCTCCTTGGTCTACTTGACTGGCCAACATGCCACCCAAGCCTAGCGGAAGTGTAAGGCATCCTGCCCCAAACTTCCTGGACTCCAGGTCTTCCCAGGACTAGGGCACACGACCCCTGCAACCACCCTTCCACTGATCACCTTGGCCTTCTCCTCCTTGCGCTCCCACCACTTGTCAAAGGTGCTGAATGCCACATTTTCCACCATCTTGCGGTTGAGGTCGCGCTGCATGATGCTCTTCATCTCTTGCATAAGTGTTTCTAGGACACTATCCACAACAGAGGCGTGGGGGTCTTTGGGGAGTGGTGGGGGTGTGGTCACTTCCTCCTGGTATCCCCATGGGGCTGCCCGGAAATCAAGGAGGCGCTGCGGAGGTGGCAGCGGGGGCTGTTCTGAGGAATGCTGCTGCGGCTGCTGCTGTTGCTGCTGCGGTTGCTGCTGCTGCTCGGAAGTCCCCACGACTGACGGCTGCTGCATGAACAGCTGGTCTCGCTGGAAGTGGCGGCTGCTCTGGTCCAGGAGGTAGCCATGGCCATAGAGGGGCCGGCCACAGAAAGAGGCTGCATCCCGGTGGTAGGAGAAGGGGTCCTCAAACTGGCCTTTGTTCTGACGCAACTGCTGCAGGCGGCTCAACATCTGGGTCTGCATTTGGAAAGACATGGGCATCCCACCCCACTGGTTGCCCAGCCGGTTCATCAGCTCCATGGAGTTGACAAAGTCATAGATGTGGGGAGCCCCTCGGCCTCCGCCCACCATGCTCGACCGTCCTCTGAAGTCTGACAGGCGGTGTGTGTGCCGTGGGCCAACCTGACCGTAGCTGGAGAGTGAGTGGGTCTTACCCGCCATGTGTGGGAGGGAGACCGACATAAGAGGCTGTATGGGGTAGGACGGGGGAGGTTCTGGTCGGTGGTGGGGAGTAAATGAGGAAACACCCAGGTTCATGTGGCCCAGAGCTGTTGGCATGACAGAGAAATGGGGTTCAGACAGCCCTGTCACAGGGGTTGGGGGTTCGACCTCTGCTTCATCTTCGGAGATTTCCATGTCTTCTCCCGATGACTGCTGAGATGCCTGATCAGAAAGAGGAAGGAGAGAGAAGGTAGCATCATGAGCCAACTGTCCACTTTTTGCAGTTTGAGTTATCTGAATGCCCAAATGTGGAACTAGCAACCCTCTCCAGCCACTCCCAACATACCAGCTCCTTCCCGCTTAACCGCTGCCTTGCCTGCTGAGTTATTCCCATCTTAAAATACAAAAGAACAGGCCTTTAAAATAACAAACCTGCCACAAATTAACATTTCACAATGCTAGAAGAGTCAGGACACCTGTGTCCTGGCCTTCAGAATTTACCATCCTTACATTCATAGCTCCAAGAGATCGCCCGATAAAATCCTGGCCCACATAACCATACTGAAAAACTTAAAATAGCTGAAAAGCAGCATCTGCCATGGGGACTGACATCCAAGTGATGGAGCAACTTTTATAATCAGGTTTGTTTCTTCCAACAGTCCATTTTTCTTCCCGTGACATCAAAGCGCACTCCACCCAACATTTACAAAGATTCAAAATTTGCCAAATCAACAAAGATGATCCATGAATTTTTGTGGTAAACATGCAAATTAAGCTCACATAATCAAAACATTCGCATCAGCAGATGCCAATTACAGAAAACGGAGAGTGCACGTGTGTGTGTTTGTGTGTGCGCGCGCTTCCTGTACACGTGCTACCTGCAACAAGATGTTGCTGTGCGGAATGTCCTGTTCAAGGCAGCCAGCAAGGCATTGCTCCAATATAATCCCTTTGTCCACTCTTGATTTCCAGGCTCCACACCCACCCGCAGAGACACCGAAGAGCATTCTTTGGGCACTGAGCATTCTCGGCCATTATTGAGCTGTTCGCCCGCCTTCGGTTCCCTCTCCCTTATAAAATGTTTGCCTTTTCAAGGGCTCCCTCAAGCTTTTTGATAGGACTAACCATACATGAGATGGAGCTACGTAAGGATCCAACACTAAGAGAAAGTGTTTGCTATTAGCATGCATGATGATCTCATTTTAGGCATACATTTAACAAACAAACAATCGGCAAATTCAAATTCATCTGATCTTACTCTATCTTGCCCATTGGCTTTGGGGGATTCTGCTCCAGATCCCATGTCCAATACTGGCACGACATCTTCAAAGCTGACTGGAAGGGGAGGTGGTGGAGTGCAGGGCCCATGTGGTTCCGTCCCCTTGGGCCCCCCCTTCTCTTCCTCTTCCTCTTCAGTGTCAGAATTGAGGAAAGAGAATTTTGACCTCTGCTCCTTCAACAGCATCTCAATACGGGAGTCCAAGCTGCTGTGCTGAGCAAAAGGGACACTCTCATTGGTTGTTTCTGGTGCAGGGGAGCCAGATCGGGCTGGTGAGGTCTGGGTCGCAGGAGACTGGGATTGGTCATCAACCCCTAGTGCCGATGTAACTGCTGGGCTGATGTTCTCTTTCGTTTCCTGAGCAAGAAATTCTGTGGGAGGCAGGGAATTTGCAGCAAAAGTCTCAGCTGTGGGGAGCAGCCGATAGTCCTGGTCCACAGTGTGGGGTTCAGGGGGAACAGAGAAGGGCTCTGGAGTGGCTGCGTAAGACGGGTAGAGCACACTGGGTGCTGGGAAATGCTCCGCACTCTGCTGAACAAAACTGTGACTGTTCTGGTACTGAGCACCATCTGAAGCTGTTGTCACAGATGAGGAAGAGGAGGAGGTGGCGGTGGCGGTGGCAGAAGCAGCGACAGAAGCAGCTGTGGAGGAAGGTGCCGTATCATCCCGCTGGGAGCGCTCCCGGTGTCGGGAATGGAAACTGGAGTCCTCTCTTTGATGGGAACGATGAGCTGAGGAGGAGAAGGAGGAAGGGCGCCCTTCTGAGGTGGATGAGAGACGCTGGTACCGACTACTGCTGGCTGTGGCAGCGCTGATGCTGCTGCTGCTGCCACCATCAAACTGCTGACTGTAGGGAGGGTAGTGATGGTCATTGCTGCGATAGTGAGAGGAGGAGGAGGAGGAGGTTGAGGACGATGAAGACGAAGAAGAATAATGCCGACGAGAGTAAGAGTCTGAAAAGCTGTTCTCATGCCGACGGGATTTGTATGATGTTGATTCTGGCTGGTAAGTAGAGTAGCCTGGAGTCCCTTGCCTTGAAGAAAACCAAAGAAGAAACAATTTCTTGAGTGCCCTTCTCTCTGGTCTTAACTAGCTGTGAAAGGCCGGCTCAAGGTGTATGGCAGGGATGCAGAACCTCTTTCACTGGGTTCCATCTCAGAAAAGTTTTTACAGAGTTTTCTACAGGGTTTTCAGTGGATGGGGCCGGGCAAAAGAAAGAAGAGCCGAAATCCAAAAAATACATGTACATCATAACTTACTTAATGCCAACAACAAAACCTTTGAAAAGGAATTGGGACAATTTTAAATGGGGGAAAACTGCACAAAAGCCAGGAAGCCACCAAACAATTGGTAGTCAGGGAAGGGGGTGGGAATGTTAGAGTGATATGGGGACCCCAGGAGGGGCAGATTTGGCACCCAGGTCTCAGGTTCTGCATACCTGTTTCATAGGGGGCAGTAGTAATCACCTACCTGCTAGAATAGGCAGAATCTTGGGAATATGGTGTTCCTCCCCGAGGGGTATATGGAGTTCCCTGGGATGACTGTGGTGTGTACTGGCCATAAGAAGAAGGTGTGTCCTGCCGACCGCTTGAATAGGGAGTGTCCTGAGAGCAAGGTGTACCATTGCCAGGTGTTGAAGGCATCACACTGCTAGAGTAGGAGGAATCGGTTGAGTGGCGTCTTCGGGAATCTGACTGTAAAAGGAATGCTGTGAGTAGCACTATCTCCATGAAGGAATTTCCCACATGCACTGACATTTACAACAAGCTGTACAATCAAATGGCTCCTAGCAAGCTGTGCAAAATGCAACTGTTTCTAAGGAAAATGCCAATCTGACATATGGAGAACAAAGGAGGAGGGTTGGGTCATTGCTCTGCTATGCTGGTAGACTAAGTGTACAAGTGCCTCACTGGAGCTGACCAGCTCAGGACATAAACCAGCAGGCGGAGGAAGCCCTGCAGGTGGGCAGTGAGTGTACTGCAGCAAAGGGATATGAGAGGTGTGCTGGTGGTCACAGGAATATGCGGACAGTGAAGGAGGATGGTTAATTTTCTTATCAGATGGGATGATCCAGTAATTAACAAAAAGGAAAACTGATTGGCTGGGCCTCTTATGCAAGCAGCCCAAAAAGTCAAACTACTCTGGATAATTCAAATAAAAGCTTTGCAGACTTACTGAATCTGCTGGGAATTTCTCATTCGGTGTTTTGCCCCCAGTGGGAACGGTCTGAGGTGTATAAGAACCATTCACAATCAGCTCATAATATTTCATTCGCTGCTGACCTGTGAGAAGAAAAATCCATAATTGGAAGCAGACACTACTTTAAACTGAGAAGTTAATACCAAACTAAAGGATGTCTGGAAGAGAGTTACCTTTGATGTCAAGCTGGGCATGAATGATGTTGCCCATGACTGTAGTATTGTGCAGATTCTTTACTGTTTCCTTCGCCCCTCTTGTGCTGGTAAAAAGCACCTTGGCAAGACCCAGGTGCTTGCGGTTCTTTGGATTGTACAGGATCTCAATCTCCTCAATGTCTCCATACTTTTTGCACATCTCAGCCAGGAAGGGTTCCTTGATGTTGTCATTGAGGCGGGCAAAGGTCACCTCCTTCAGAGGGATCTGGCCCACATAGAACTCATCCAGCTGCAGCAAAGACATGGAGCAAGGGGGACAAAATCAGTCACCAAAGGCCACATCCCACACCCCGGTAAGCAGGAAAAGTATCCAACGCAATTTAGCACACGCTAGCACGAACAGGTTCAGACATCGCAGAGCTACTGGGCAGAATGGCCAGCACTCTAGTCCATATTGCCAACCCTCTGTATGATATGCTTTTCCAACTCTGCTTCAGAAGGTTACCTGAAACAAACCTCATTCCTTTCTCTCTACCACATGAGGAATTTTGAAAACCAAAACTTTCATTTCTATATAAATACAGATTCATTAACACAAGTTATCTTAAATGTACTTGAGAGCCTCTAAGTTTCCATAACTTATTCTGAAGGCAGAATTCTGAATTCTTCTTGATGAATGTGTCCACTTACTTATTCAGCTTTTTACTGTCCAGTTACACACCAGCTGATATTTCACAACAATATATTCAAAGGGACACAGTGACTTTAACAAAGCAAGTAGATACCATTCAGTTTGTCTTTTCTTTTATCCCTGAATGTGGGTTTCCCCCTTTCTGCCCTCCCAGAACTCCCCTGCACAAGAATTTCTCCATTTAAGATCCAATGCCAGAGCCTTCCTCTCTAAAACATGATTATACTTTTCAGTTGCAAGGTCAAAGCCAACAGGACGTCCTTCTTAAACATAGAGTTCCTTTTGCTCCCACATGGTGGAAAGATCTTTGGAGATACAAGCAGACCCCAGAAGTATTTACAGTAGAACACTAGAACTCAGTCAATCTATTTATAGTGTGACATGACCACTTTAGGGTACCTAGTGAGCCTTCAAAAAAGGCAGTTGTGGCATTGATGCTGCATTGACAGACTTGGAGTCTCAAAATGTTAGGAATATAAAAATATATTCTTCCTTACCTTAAACTTTGGGACAGGAAGGGAAAGGTCTCTGTTTTTGGGCCATATCCTGTGTCTGGGATCCTGCACATCACGCAGAGGGACATGACCCGAATCCTTGATAAAGGAAGACTTCGTTAGACAATAATAACAGTTCAAAAATCCTTTATGGAGTTAAAAAAAATTATTGCTACTGTCCCCAGTAACTGGCCAGAGTGGTGCAGGTGGGAGCTAAGCAAAGAGCCACTACTTGAGTGCAGGAATACTGCAGCCAAACAAGTTACTCTAAGCATTCAAACACCATTTGAATAAACCAGCAAACAACAAGAGCTCTAGATGTAGAAAGAAGTAATAATGTAAGCAAAATATTAGGGATGCCTCATCACAGCTACTGGCAACTCCTCTGTAATACTAAAATGTGTGCCACCTGCACTGGAGAAAGAAAATCCTCTCCTGTTCAAGGAACTGCATGTGCACCTGTGGCTCTCTCCTGCGAGGAACCAAGCTGCCCTTGAAACCAAGCACACAGTATAACAAATGGGCCAGTCTGTGGGTAGACCGTTCTGAGCACTCTGAGCTGTATTGGGTTGAGGCAGGCTATACAGCGGGATTTCGATGTGGGCACACAGAATTTAAATTCCACTCCTTGCAATACAGCCCTGGGTGAGTCACTCTTTGTTTCCATTATAGCGATGGGGAACTAACTCTGACCTAGCCTGCCTGTTAGGAGGGAGAAGACTAATATTGTAAAACACTTCTACATATTTACAATACTATATTACTTTTTGATAGCAGCACTTAAGACAAGCTCAGGAACAGGTATCATGGCAAACCTACCCATTTTCATTTCCAAGACATCCCACTTCCAACCCAATTCTGAACTACTTACATAGTGAATAGGAAAAAATGGCATGTATAGTTTTTAGACTATATACGCACATCAACAATACTTTTTTAAACATATACTATCCAAATTATTAATTAATCACAGTTTAAATCACACCATCATATTAAATCAGTTTAAATTTCCCGTTCATCTGCCCCAAGTTCTCCACAGCTTTGAAACTGTGTCATTGTCACCCATACTTGTTGCTTAGGGAAGTTCCCAGACAAAGCAACATCTAGGACAGAAAGGACCTTGTAGGCTACAAGAAAGGTTAAAATTGTCCTGTATTCTCAGGCATTTAATGGCATTATGATGAGTTATGCCTGAGGCCTGGTTTTTAAATGGAAATGGTTTAGATGTTAAACTGCTTTAGATTTGTGTATAGTGGAATTTTCAGCTGTTTTATATTTGCACACTGGAGTTATACATTGTGTTGACTGTATTTGTATTTTTATTGTATCTTTTGCATTTGATTAATTGCTGTGTACCACCCAGAGAGCTTCAGCTATTGGGTGGTACAGAAAATAAATAAATAAATACATACATACATAAGAATGCAAAACTATGCAATAGTGCCAAGAAAAGGGACTGTAACCAAAGAAAGGAAGATCTGTTCTTCTTTTGGCTTTCAAGAAGACCAGCACTGGTTACATTCTTGGTATCCCCTTAAGTGCTGAAAAGTGGAAAGTCTTGGATTTTGTACATTTTTGACTAGAGGGATATGATGCCAAACTATAACAAGCATCAGTAGTATAGGAAAGGTTAAGGAGAGAAAGGGTGTGAGAATCATCTCCTGCCTTGTCCAGATGAACTAGGACAACTAACGATCTTTTAAAATGAAGACTCAGGTAAGCAAAATCAGGCAAATACCTACAGCATAAATTTAAGGATGCAAATTCAACACAGCTAAATGGGATTTACTGACAGTGTGTTTGGAACTGCAGACACAGTATTTATGCATTAAAGATTTTGAAAATAGCATAGAAGGCTGAAGAGAGACATCATTCTTTGTCTTCTGAGTTCAAAGTGCTATTGTTGCTTACAGCAAAAATGATATTTGATGTTAAATTGAGAAGAATCTTGAAATAACCTCAATACTCTCACTGTAAATTGGACATAATGATCCACGATTGCTTTAATAACCTGATCTTACACACAATCCTGAAATATTCAGACACTGATTTCAGTAATCTTCCAAGAAATCTGAAGAGGGATTTGCCTCAAAGCACAAAAGAAAATAATGTTCATTTAAGCACCAGGGGAACCCGCCTCCCCCTCCCCCAGTAACTAACAAAGAATGGACATTTGCCTAAGGGTATCTTCATAAGCAGGTTAACACTGAAGAAAGCAAATTTTCAAGCATGGCAGGCAAACAACGAATCAAACAGTATGACGCTCAAAGTGCTCCACTGCCTGTTTTGTTTTCTAGGTGTATTTCGGAACTGAATCATCTCTCTTTGGAGAATTTGACAACAGCTCAAAATTAAGAACTGATGGGGAGTTTAAACCAAACAAGAAGAAACAAAGGTTAGCTGACGGTCATGGCCCAATTGTACCATCTAACCTGGTGCAGGTATAGGTGGTCTGCACTGAACATGACCATTTGGTCATGAGAGAGAGAGAGAGAGAGAGAGAGAGAGAGCCAGTCTGGTGTAATGGTTTAATAGGGTGGGACTGGGACTCAGGCAACCTGCTCAGCCGTGGAGCCAATTGGGCAGCTTCAGCCACAGGCTCTCAGTCCAATCTATCTCACAGAGTTGTTATTGTGGTGATAAGGCTGAGGGCAGCAGGAGAATGATGTAAGCCAAATAAGGGTTATAAATCAAATAAATAAATAAATGTGGACCAACACCCTATAAGATATAAAACAGCAGTAGGCAACTTGTAGCCCTTTAGGTGTTCTGGCCAACATCCATCAGGCCTAGCTAGTATGCCCAGTGTTGAGGGATACACGAGTCACAGCCCAAACAATCTGGAGGTCTACAAATTGCCTATCCTGTCCTGATACAAACACACAGACATGGCAACCAGTATTAGAGCCTTGAGCCCTAATATTATGCCAGAACATATTTAACCCTTTATCAAATGCACTGTCCATGTTCTACAATCGCTAATATGCAAACTAACGTGTAAGACTTAATAAGACCCACCTCAAAAGTATTCTTAAAGACTAAGACGCTATCATCTACAGATGCAGTTAAGAAAAGATTGTTCATGACTCCTACTGATTTCAGTGGGTTCTAAAGTCTGTCTGTTCCAAATGGGACTTAATTAACATTCTTAATTTCCTCTGGAATACACTTGGAACCTGCCCCCAGGAGCATTCCTGGCTTCTATCACCCAAAATTTCACCTGCTTCTCCCCATTTTGGGCAGTCTTCTACACTAGAGTGGGGTCCATGAGACAAATGATTCTTTCTTTTTGCTGTTCATTTTATACAACTCTGTTTTTCCGGTAACTATCAGCAGAAAAAGTCAACCTGCTGTATTTCTTACAGTATTTTGCCACATATTCAACATTAAAAAAACAGACTATACTTATTTATTCCAAATGCCTAACTGCCAACCTTAACTTTTCAAACACAAAAACATCAAACATTTTAGGCACTAGGCCCTACTTAGAGCTGTGAGAAATGTTCTAGTATCCAGTGTCTAAAGCAGCAATGCACAAAGACACAGAAATCCTGATGTATTTGGGAATGGGAAGCCTGCTACATGAAACAGCTACATAACGTACAGCTGACTCATTCTGGGATCTAAGTAACACTGTTTTGGATTTTGCTGTCCTCGGAGAGAAAACCAAGGGGTTATTACTACCAAAACTCCAGGCAATAGAACCAACAGCTGAGAACTCGGATGGTTTATGAATAAGCAGCACTTAGAAAGACCTTTGGATACAACAGCTGGAAAGATGAGGGGAACCATCCTGCTGTTCCCAGCAGGAATCAACCAAATCCCACCCCACACACTCCACTCTGTACAATTAAGAAGTCAGTTTTCCACACTTACATTGGTGCTGAAATGCACTCCGTCATAGCGGTAGATCTTGTGCGGGGCACGCGTTAGCACTGGATCAACAATGAGTTTGTAGTTTCTCCACTGGACGTTAGGGGTTTTCTGGAAGTCACCCCCACCTTCCTGATCCATTCTGACTCATTTACACTAAAGGGGTGGAAGTGGAACCAGAAAAAGGATATATTAACCAAGCTGATTATGTCAAGAAGGAAGTATTTACAACAAGAAAGCAACAAGAGTACCAACTTTGCCATCTGGTGACATAACTGTATATGTCAAAGCCAGGATATGAGTTTGACTGAAGGGGCAGACAGAATTATTCTAACCAGCCATACCTCTTTCTCCAAAATCCACTGAATACCCCGGTGCTATTTATTATATTAGATGAGTCTCAGCAGCTTGTACCAAGGTATTCTAATGCCAAATATGGGTGGTTTTTAAAAAAAGAATCTGGTTACTTTTCAAGAGGGATCAATCAGATCAAAATAGGTCACCCTGGATCTGCGATTGTACATGCTGAGTGTTGCCCTAGGGCTGCAGGTGTGCTATAATTTTGCAGGATCACAGAAAATATTTACGTGCAAAATATGATACTATGTACAGGATTCAGCTTCCTAAGACTCTCAGGGTTTGCACTTTTGTTTCCAAAGAAAAACAAGTTACCAGCCTTTATGACTGTGAACAAATGCATGAAGCATGTGGGTAGTCCTTGGTGCAATCCTGGAAGCCAAAAAACTAACACAGTAAAATTTTCAATAGATGGTATATAACATTATGGCCTTTTTCTTTTCATGATAGGAAATGTAAAATAAGATACATCATGCACATTTGCTCTAGTTCCATAATTTATAGAGGATGCAGAATTTAGTTCATCTTGGAAGAAGATGATTTAAAATAATTGAATGTCTTGCTTTCTTGTTAAAATAAAGTTGCTGCCCTATACATTAATAGACTCAGAACTGTCTTGCTTAATTTAAATGCCCCATAACTTAAGTAACAGCCTGCTAAAGAAAATAATTACTTAAGCCAAATGCAATTTCGGGGAGCAAAGCAAACCCAGTGATTTTATTCACTGTCTTTACATTTAAGCAAAACTGCTCATTACATATGCACAAGCATACAGATCTCAAAACAAGAGCATATAGATCGCAAAACAAATAGTACCCAAGAAGAATGACAAGAAAGCACAAAGAACCTTGGTTATTGTTTGGATTAAAATGCAGTAAATAAATGAAGCAATATACAGGCATAAAATTGTACCTGCTGTAGATTATCTCCTGTGGTCAAGCTACTGGCAAAATCCAATGAAAAGACAAGGCAATTTCCCCCCCTTCTCCCCAATAAGTTCAGGAGTTTCTTCAATCCATAATGTGAAACACAATTCTTGAAACACTAGGAAGAAAGCAGAAAAAGTGAGCTTTTTTTAAAAAAATCACATAGTGCAAGAAAATAAACATACCAATGAACACATATTCAAATTATCAAACATTATCATGCCGCATCATCATTGTAGCACAGCAAGAACTATGTGGGAAGCTTTTGAACACAAAAGATACATGCATGATAGAACAAGGGATGCCAGGAATTAGGGATCCCAAATTCAATCCCCAATGGACATGCCTTTCTTGCTAATTATAAAGAAGCATTATTCATATTTACAAATTAAAAATTAATCAAGATTACATAACAAATTAATAATCCTAAAATTAAATGGCACAGATGTACAATACAAAATAATACTAAGATGGAGCCAGCTAGAGGAAAAAACATGCATTATGTTTCCAAAGAAAAAGGTACAAATTTCACAGTCTAATTCTTTTGCCATGATTCTATCCTTATTTCAAAAATCTTCAGTGCTCTAAAAAGGCATTCCTTATGGCAACAGATCGCACTCCTTAAAAGATTTACTGACAAAACATTGCCTTTTAGGGAATTATTTTCCTAGTCTACATTTAAATCTCCTATTCACTTCTTGCTCTCTTTACAAACATCCCAATAACTGTCATGTTGCCTTCCCTCTATGAATTTGCTAGATCCATTGTTTCTAACATTCTAGCATCTCCCCCAACCTAGCCTTTCAACCTTAACAATTTGTCATGGCCACACAACCATTTCTTACACCACTCCAACCATCACTAGTTTAATTACCCATGCTCTGAAAAGGGATCACTTTTCCTCTCTTACTTCAGTCCCTAATATATTCATAGCTCCTCCCATTCTCTTTGCTGGACTTCAGCTTTCACATTCAGAATCCTGTCTCTATGGGAAAGAAAAAATCTATGGTCACCCACCAAACCTGCTGAAAATCTCCCCTTATCTCATTCCCTCTGAAGTCCTGCCAGACCTCTGGTCCCTTGGCACCTCCCTCTCCATTTACTGTTTCTCATACATCTACTCTGCCTTCTGCCAATGGGCCCCACAAGGTGGCTCTGATTCCACCCCCCCCCCCCCAAGTCATCCCTCCTCCTGCAGTCTGCCTCACCTCATGACACCTCATCCCTCAGAACATCTCTCAGTGATATTTCAGACTCCCCCCTCCTTGGTCAGGTGCCCAGATATTTCCTCCTTACAATGGCCTCTCCCACTGCATTTCTGAAAACTCTTTGCTTCCAGGGGAGGGTGGGTAACTTCTGCCACCACCACTGCCACACTCCCCCCACCGAGAAGACACAGACCCATGCCCTGAGCGAGACTGCCTGCTCTTGGGGGCACGGAGGAGGTGCCTCCTTGCTGGCCGCCCCATCCAAAAGCCTCTCCCCCATGCCCACACCCCACTTCGTTAAGCCCTCTCCCCCCTCAGGGCGGCTTCTCACCCAGGCACCCCAGGGCACGCCATCCTGCCCTCGCACGCCCCACACTTCCTTTCTTTCCACGACACCCTCCCTCGGACCTCACCTCACCTCGCCCCCCATCATCTTCACTCGGCAGGCGCCTCCCCCTTTTCACAGCACCCCCGATGCCCCCGCCCCGCCCCTGCTGCACCCTGCTCCCCCGCGCGCGCCCTCGCTCGGCCTCCCCTCCACACACCCGTCATTCGCCGCCCGCGCGCTCCCGCCTCCTCTCGCCGCCCCCCCACACAGGGGCGCTCGCGCTCTCCTGCCCCCCCTCCCGCTCTTTCTCCTCCTCCGCTGCCGCCGCCTCCCGCTTGCGCGTCACCTGCTCCTACCCGCTCCTCCTCCCCCCTCCGCCTCCTCTCAGGGGGCGCACGCGCGGCCCCCTCCTCCTCTCCTCGCCCGGCCTCGCGCTGTCTCAGCGCCCCGCGCTCTGCCGCTTGTCTCGTCTCGCGACCTGTGAGGGGAGGACAAGGGGGAGAAAAAAAGAGGGAAGGGGAAAAGGGTGACAACCCCGCTGCCTCTGCTGCTGCCGCCGCCGCCGCCAGGGACCAGGGGGCGGGGCCAAAGCACTCAAGCAAGACTCTCGCGTCACATCTCGCGAGATTGCTTTCCCCGCCCTCTCCTCTCTATGGTGACGGTTTTACCGGTTCTCCTATTTCGTTTTTCTCATCCGCGTTTTCGACATGAGGGTGGGGGTGGGGGAGTGCGTGGAACGAGAGATCCACGCACTTATTTCTTCGCCGCAGAGACCGTCTGTCCTGCGTACGGTTTCATTTTAGGGACTTCCGTGTGGTTCCTCGGAATTTAAGATTTGCTTTCTTCTCAGTTTTATCTTTCTTACGGAACGCAGGCTTGTAGTGAATGATCGAACGCGAAACTGCAGCTGGATTCCAAAGATGGAAGGACCGGAGAAGAGCTAGTAGGAGATTACAACCTCGCACATTCTTGCCTCTTCTGAATTAAAAGGAGGCACGCTTAGGCAGGGTTTTTGGCACAGAAGTAGATAATGTGAGCCGGGAGTTAATTAAACCTATGGGGAGTTTTTAAAATGTTGATACCATAAAAATGCAACAAATACGAATCCGCGGAAGCCAAATCAAAGCTCTTTCTAACGGAATTTAAGGCGTAATGTTTTAAACACTTTCGCCACCGGGAGAAAATATCCTAAATTTAAATAAGCATTGAATTGGCTATTTTATAATTGTAGTGGGTAAGGACAGAAGTTCCAAGTATACACCGACATCTGGAACAGCCTCTATGCCAGGGGTGGCCAGACTTGCTCAACGGAACAGCCACATACGGTAAATGTCAGATGTTTGAGAGCCACAAGACATGGACAAATGTTTGTTTATTTATTATGTCCCAACAGACATCGCTGCAGTTAGAAGAGTAGGTACTGCTAGGAGAGGTCTTTTGAGTCTACCGTGGCAGTGAGTCATTGAAAATACGGCTGATAGGTTGTCAAGGCTGCATGCATTAGCTCTGACAGGTCTTGATTTGTAAGATCTCACGATGCTTTCTTTGACTTCACAAACTTCAGTACAGTGATTCAGAACAGTAGGTTGTGCTGAAAATTGAGATGAATTGCACACTGGTTTTCGTCAGCTCAGGATATTTTATTTCTGGAACTTGTGTCCAGAACTTAATTGTAGATTTGGATTTATGGATCATCTTTAGACACAGGTCCTCCTGTAATTCTGTTAGTTCCATTTCCAGCAGATGATTCTATAACGGAAGGTTCGATAATTGGACAACTATCACTGATCAGATCAACCATGAATGGATTTACAAGAAAGGTGAAGCAAGACTTCAGCTTCTGCAAGTCCTCAAACTTGTCTAGAAAATTATCAAATAGTTCTTGTAATTTATCTTGGTATTCTTCCAGTTTACGGTCTTTTATTTTAATATCAGGCAAACTATTTACTCTCCTTTTGAGATTGGGAAAGTAACTGAAGTTTCTTGACAACATGTCTCTTTGAAAAACGTATTTTATTCTGAAAACTGAAAATTGTCTGAGTAAGGTCAGAAACAATCTTCACTTTCACCTAGAGTGCCAAATTGAGAGTCTATAGATGACTCATTATATAAGTAAGGAACGTTCATCATTTTCCAGCTGAGAACAGAATCTTATCTTTTCTTCAAGAAAAGTAATAATAGACTCCAATAGATCCGCAAACTTAATACATTGCTGGTTGACAGCCATCTCACAATGCAATAGAAAGACAGATCACTGGGTCCATCTTCAAGCACCAGTTTTTCAGTAGCATTTTTGAACTGTTGGTGGGCCTTCCCATTTGAGAATTTGAAATTTACAGTTTCAAGAATAGGTTTCATAACATTTTCATACTTGAAGTATCTGGTTGCCAGGTGTTCACAATGAATAATGCAATGAACAGGGAGAAATTCTGGAAAACTGGGATCATTTTCATAAGTACAATTAATCCTGTGTTTTCCCCACCATTACAAGTGTGCCTTCTGACAACACTGACAAGTTTTTCCAGTGGAATATCAGCATTTGTTAAGGCACTGTCAAGCATATTTTTGTTTCTTTTAGGGGTGCACTAAACCCAACATCTCTTCTTTTCAATAACATCAGAGGAAACATAGCAAACAAATATCACCAATTGTGGGTGTTTTGTATGTCTGTAGATTCAGACATAAGCTGAATGCAAGGGAATTCTTTAAATCATTTTGCTTGCAGCATCAGCCGTAATCTGGGAAATATACCTCTCCGTACTGTGGCATGAAGCTGGTGTTTGTGTTATTCGTTTCTGAAGTCTTGTGTTCTTTGCATCCAACACTGCAACAACTTCAGTTACATTCTTCTTAACAAATTCTCCAGCAGAAAATAGGCATGAGCAATATTTCATGCTATAACAAAACTAGCTTCAGTCATTGTTTTGGCTTCCTTATTGAATGTTGTCAGCAGTGTCTGCTGGCTATTTAGTGATGTTTTAACAGTTAGCATGTTTTTCCATAATTCTGATTTAGATGGATAATCAAAAAAAAATGTGATTTGTTTCACAGCGGCATTAAAAGTTACTGGCTTTGTAATGACTGAGTGACATATTGCATATAAGACACAAAGGTTTGCCTCCCTTAAAGGTGAATGCAAACTCTTCTTCCAACTCCGGCTTAACCGTTTTGAGTTCATCTTCATATTTTTGCTTCTTACGACTGGATGATGCCACCCGCCCCCCCTTCACAAAATGCTCCTAAACAGATCGAAGCGCTTTGTAATGGTAATGCTGCCTCGGGCTGACTGGGCTGCTGTTTGAGGCTCAGAGCAGAAGCGAGACGATCGAGGCAGCTCTGATTGGTTATCACAGCAGGAGATTCACGTGTTTTTCCTCGGAGGGTTTTTGTGCTCGCCTCCCGGCTCGGTCGCTGGCTGAACCTTGATTGGTTGAGGCTCAGAGTTGAAGTCACTCGAAGTTCCGACCCGAATCTACTCAGTTCAAATCACAGCTACTGCTAGAAGGAAGGAAGGAAGGAAGGAAGGAAGACTGGCTCGGCATTCGATGTTGGCATTTTCGCCCTGCAGCGTAACTGTGAACTCATCCTGAGGTCCATAAGAGAAAACAAAAAAAAGATACAGTGCCTTAATTTATGGCAGCTTACTTATGCAAAGCACATCCCTGCCAGGATACTATGCTGAATCTGCTAGGGCCAAAATAAAGAATCCTAAGAAATTAGATAAGCTTTTCATGTCAGGAAAGTGTGTCCCTTAGCAGAATAAATCTTTTGGAATATCGGCTTTCAGTTAAGAGTTTTCTCTAACTCTCTGGCTCCTACAAATAAATTCTTATTTTTCTGTGTGTGTGAGGAATGTAGCAGGATGAAAAGATGCCTATTCTCTATGTATAGGGCGGGAGGAAGAACAGTGTAAAACTAGGAGTTCAGTCACCTCTAGCACTTTCTTCATCGATAGGGTGAAATAATATTAAATAAAAGCATTTCAAACATTCCGCATAAGCTTGGCACCACCTGTCTCCCTCATACCAATATTATCGTCTGGCAGCAAAACAACAAAGATCCTTGTGGTACCTTATGAAGACTTACCAGTGGGCATGTGCTTTCATGGACTACAACCCCCAATCAGATGAGATGCTCTGTACCTTGACCAAGGGCCTGATAAAAGAGCCAGTATGGTGTGGTGATTAAGAGAATGGGAATGAGACACAGGCAATCAGGGTTCTAGTCCCGACTCAGCCATGGAGCTTACTGGGTGGCTTTGGCCTAGTCACAGACATTCAGCCCAACCTAGATTGTTACGTATGAGGATAAGATTGAGGGCAGGTGGAGATTTTCGTAAGCCACCTTGAGTTCCTCAAACGAAAAAAATGGTGGGATATAAATATAATAAACCGAAACACACCAAGAAAAGCTCTTCATGCCCTCACATCTGCACACTTTGACAAGAGAAGCTGGCTCGATTGTATATCTACAATCTGTTTAGATATGGGTGGCACATAACAATTCCCAATGGCCAGAATTTGACCAGTTAGTGTATTTGTGGTTTGGAGCAAACTGGCTAATAATAATAGTGTTGCTGGCTTTATGAATAAAATATATGGTATGTGAGTAGAGTTTGGTAGCTCTTGATCCAGAGACACTGAAGGCATTCTGATTTTGCCTACCTGCAGCACACTGCTTTGCTCATTTTCATGAGCTATCTGGAGCAACTGGTTCTGTAATAAGTGGCATCTAGGAGAAAATTATCTGAACACTACTGAGTTGGTGTCTTATGAGCCTTTGTGTAAAAATGCAAAGCTTAGCCCTATATGCAAATTGCAAGAAAAGGATGTGGGAAATCTGGGTTCTAGTACCCACGAAGTCATGACACTCACTGGGTGACTTTGGACCAGGAACTAATTTTCAGCCTTACCTACTTCACAGGGTTTTGTGAGTATAAAAACTGAGTTATAGAAACCACATTGGGTTCCTCACAAGAAGTTAAAAAAGGGAAGGATATAAATGCCCTATAATAGTAACAGGGATAACCAGGGTATTGGTGTTGGTAATAAATCAAACAAAAAATCCCAGGATTTTAAAACAGTGACAAAAGACAAACCTCTGATACATGGAGGATCAAATGGGCACAGTACACCCTCCCTACCAAACTCATCCTACATACAACAGAAATAATATATGATGCATTGGCTATACATGTGCACAAACAAAAAAAAGATTTTCCCACATGTAACACAGATGGATCTTCCATGTTGATCGTGATGTTCCCGAATATAATAGGTAGCATTGTAGATTTTTCATCAGATTTTCTGCAGGTAGAGCTTTTGATGTGATTGCCTCAGGCTGAATTTGTCCAGTGTTGAGAAGAGTGTTGATAGGTCATAAGTAACATGTTGCCATGGGAACTAAATGGCTAGCCAGTGCCTCCTTGATACAGAGAGATTTGGGTGCAAGTTCTGGAAAGGAAGGGCCATCAGAGAAGAAGGCAGCCCTCCCCTTTCCCTTAACCAAGAATAAGGTAATCAGTCTGTCTATGTAAAGGAGAAACTGCAGTTTGAAGTTAGGTAGAAGATGAAAATAGAGCTGTAATTTGGGGTTTCGGTAATCCAGGGTTGAGTGGCATCTTAGATTTGGATCTACTGAGGTTAATCTCAACATGACTTGTAATAGAACTACTGGGGCTTCTAACTCCCAGCAGTTTAGCACTAGTAAAGGCATGATTTAAAAAATCTCTAGGCTGTTTGACCTGTTGCTAATTGCTTACTTCTGGCTTAACTGGAGTATTGATCACTTGCCTTTGAGCAGCTGACTTAAGAGTTTTGTGTTGGAACTTTTATCTTGTAACTTTTATGGAGATTTTGAGTTTCCTCTGCAAGTGATCCCAGTCTGTGACCTCCTTTGTGTCTGATTCTACTTCCATAGCTGCTATTATTTGGTTCTGGTTGGTAAGCCTCTAATCAAAACTAACAAAATAGATTCTGCATGTCTGCAGCCAGCTCATTCACGTTGTAAGGTGAGCGTTTAGACAGTGTGGTTCCTCCATCCGTTTGTTCAACCCAGATTATTTGTAAATAAACCAAGTATTAGAGAGTGCCAGTACACCTCAAGTGACTGCCTTTCAAAGGAGTTTAAACCTGGGCAAGTGCACTACATATTTTTCATTTGCTGGTTTGTCTCTGGAAGGGCTGGAAAATTTGAAGCCTCCCAGCAAGAGGGAGAAGCAGTCTAGTATTTGTAATTTTTCCAGCTGTGGAGAACAATCTCTTGTGCAGAAGGGGTTTTTGGGGTGGGGGAGAGGTGGGAGTACATGCTCCCAGATAATCAAACTTTGGTATGCAGTTTTACATTCAGTGATATTTGAAAAATGTCCTGCTGTAAATCTCTCAAAAACCACAGCAATATTTCACAATTTGGAGTTGAAAATCCAAAAATCTCTTGAAATGTGTATTATTCACTAAAGCTGAACCACTTTTGATGTGAAGTCTGATAATGACCATTTGAAATCCACCAGTGTCCCAAAAAATGGATAGTATTCTGAATTCTGACATTGGTTTAGAATTTCAAACGTAAGGGATTCAGACCGGTTAATTTTAGAATGTTTCTATGCCTCTTTTCTTTCTGTTTTAAATTTTTCATTGCTTTCTATCAGTGAATTAGAATGTTTAGTTCCATCTTCCTACCTTGTTGCAGGTAGACTTTTGGTATATCAGAAATCTTAAGTATCTTTAGGAAATGTTGTGATACTTCCTGTTTGGACCTGCATGCCACAGTCAAGCATAAGGAGGTGGGGCATAATTGTGTTAATTTGTAGGCTGAGTGTTCTGTTTTTGTAGGATTCCTTCTATCCTGGTCCCTTAAGAACAGGGAGGGTAAGCACTGGACTAAAATAAGAACTGAGAATTGATACAGCGTATTTATAGTTCTCAATAGCTGGCTAAAAATTCACCATTATTTAAAAGGATTTGTCCATGCAAACTCAAAACATCCAAGCTGGAGAAAGAATTGTCTATAACTCAAACGTGTGCTTACGGACTTACAACTTAAGACAGTCACCCCTCTTTGAGCACAAGGGTTTCTTCTCTTTTTATTAAGCAGCTTTGAGCTAGGGAAGGATGTGCAAGAGAGTATTAATTTTGCTTTCCACCAGATGGCAGCATATGCTGAGGTCTAAAATTAAATGCTGGCTTTTTATCCTTACAGTTGACATGTAAGCAGGGTAGGGGAGATTCTGGCAGACTGTTTTGGCTTCTGTCCCTTTGCCAGAGGTTGCCAGCTTTCCTCTGGTCTCATATTGCCTGCATTTCACCTGGTCTCATATTGCCTACCCTACTCTAACGTGTATTTAACTACATTTCTACCCTGCCCTCCACTGAGGGCAATGCATGCAGTACTCTCCCACATACCGCATCAATCCATTTCACCCATCAGAGGGAGGGAGAAAGCGGCGCAAAGTCATCCAGTGGGAGCTTCTTGGCTGAAACCCTGGTCCCCATGGTCTTAATCTGTGGGGTAGACCGACCTGATTAGGCTACATGATCATACGACCCATCCAGCATGGCCAAGGTACTATGGGAGCTTTGGCACAGATCGTCTGCCAACAACCAGGTTGCATGCCTACATAGATATGTGCAGGGCTCTCTCTAGGAATTTCTCGATCCTCGTTATTCAAGGGCAATCCATCTTACTATGCTTTACCTTTAATGACTATTTAGCTACACCTGCAGGCTTCACTGAGAGCAAAGTATGTGCTTGTAGACATTGCAAAATGCACTTTTGTCCTCTCCCTCCTGAGTAGCCCCAAAGAATCCCAAAACGTCTGGGGTGGGGGCAGAGAACTCCCTTTCAGGATGCAGTTGGAGCTCACATTCGTGCTGGGGCTTGAGGCAAAAGGGATACGAGATGAAAATTGTAAATATCCCAGCATATTTTAGCATAAAGCTCTTACTGCTATTAAGTAAGCCTCAGAAGAAGCTTTAAATGTGAAAGGCCTGCATAAAAGATGGCAGGAGATCATGGGCATACCCTGCAGATGGAGAAAAGGGAGGTTAGGGCAAGGGAAGGGGCCTGGCCATCTGGGAAACCAGCTGAGCTGAATTTGGCCCACAGACCTGTGGTTCTGCATCTCTCATGTGCTCCAGAACCAGAACAGAGGGCAGTGCTTCCAACCTGTGAGGGCTAAGACAAGTGCACCAAGTTTCCATGTTCAAAGCCAGAGGGTGTGGAAACTGGGAGTGTAGTGAGGAGCATGAGCTCCTTTCCGTCCATATTCTCGCAGCCATCCAGCCTGGAGTGCTCCTGAGCCGCCCGCCTCGGCCAGAGCTGCCCTTGACCTTTTCTCTCCCCGTTTCCCAGGCCTCCTTGGCTTCTCCCCAGCTGGGACCATGAGTATTCTCAGACAGCGTAAACATTTCACCAGCCTTGGAGGGTGGCCAAAGCCAGAAAGGGATTATATGTAGCTGAGCTGTGTCCAGAAGGGGAGGTGAGGAGATGGGGGGGGGGGGAGAACGTGAGCGCACTGCGGGATGAGTTTCCAAGGCCGCGCGGGGGAGAGAAACACCACTGTTCCCAAACAAGGCCCAGAATGGGTCAAGATGAGCCAGGGCCAACTGACAAAAGGCATCCGGGGACTTGGGAGATCCAAGCAGCACCCCAGAGGAACTGGCAGGAGGAGGAGAACACGTGGCCCACCAGACACTGCTCGGCTGCAGCCTCCATCAGCCTTAGCCAGGAAGGCCAGTGGTCATGGATGATGGGCATGCTGGTCCAATGTCTGGCAAACCATGCACTCCCCACCTTTGCTCTGGAGTGTCAGGCTAGAGCTGAGGAGAGCCATGTTCAAATCCCTTCCCGGGCGAGAGGCTCTCCCTGCCCCAGGAACTGTTGCTCGTGCTCAGTTTAAGCTCTCACGGGGTTGCTGTGATGGTTAAATGAGGACTGGAGAAAAGAGCCTTGTCTCATCTGAGCTCCTTGGAGGACAGGCAGATGGAAGTGTAGTACATTCCCGTGGCGCCCCTGCCTTTCCACGGCATCCGTGCAGGAGTGCCTCCTCGCTGGCAGACTGTCCTCCTGCAGTCCGATTTGCCTCCCCTGGCCCAGCCCCCTCATGTTGTCTCTCTGAGGAAACTCCATTTTTCAGTGTAATGCATTTGGCAGGAGTCGTCAGGAGACCACGCAAGCAGGCAGTGAAGTGACACATGTCTGTGTGTGCGATACGCAGCCCCGCATTCAAGTTACCTTCATAGGATGACTCGCAACAAATTTCCCATTATTTTTTCTTAAGGCCTCCATCCAGAGAGATGATTTATGCTCAGGGCCCATCACATTAGTGAGCTGAACTGGATGGCGACTGCCATGTTCTCTCCATCTCCGTGGGATTAATTCTGTGTGTACTTGCTTAGGAGTTCTGTGTGCACTTGTCCCATTGACTGCGGCAGTCCATATTTCTGAATATACATACAGAGGATCGCATAGTGTCTGTCTCCTAAACCTGCAGCAGGATATCGGTGACAGAGCCTTTCCAATTCTGCTGCCTTCCAGATGTGTTGGACTACAACCTCCATCAACCGAGGGGATGGGGATGATGTGAATTGTAGCCCATTGGATTTAAGCAGGGGCGGGTGTTCGGTAGTAAATAACTTTGGAAGCAGAATGGATGGGTACCATTTCAGACTGTAGGGAATGGGAGGATCGGTTTTTTTTAATGCTCCACTATGTTGAATGCCCTTGGAATTAGAAAATCACCAAGGCTGGTAAATGAGTGAAGGTGCAGCCTTCCACCCCCAAGTGGAAAGCTTCTGTTTGCAGGTAATTTTTACATGGAGGAGGTGCATTAAAAAGATAAGAAGCCACCTCCCTCCCTCCCGCCAGCAGTTTGAAGTAGTGCACACCGTTCTACATCTTCAACCCCTTCCTTCTATGGCAAGCGTAGAAACAGACTGGATTTCCCTAGAAAGGAGAAGTTGGCCAAAATGGGGCTCACAGGAAAAAACAGAGCTGCAACAGCTGCAGTGGGGCAGGGGAAGGTGATGTTTAAAAACCATACAGCACTACATAAAACTATGGGGCTATTAAAAATAGATAGCCAGTAAGAACTGGTTAGATTATTAGCACATCTCTAAATATAAATGTCTAAGAAAGGTGCGGAGATGAAGCAAACCATGTAACAGTCTCCCATTATTTCTTTGACTTCTTTAAAAGGACAAAACACCCCCTTCTCTAACACACATATAATAGGTAAATATTAAGACATGCAGGCTTTGGAGTCACATAACACTTGATCAAGTACAGTCACATTCATCAAGCACAGAGCTTGAATCGCTCGCACCAGGGACGGACAACATGCGACCCTCCACATCTTGATTGACAACTCCCATTAGCCCTACTCAGCAAGTCAAAGGCAAGGCATGGTGGGAGTTGCAGTCCATGAAAGACCACACATTCCTGAAACCTGTACTACACCAAATCAGTCTAAAATCAATCCATATATGATGGAATAAGCAAGGAACCTAGTTTTAAACACCAGATTCCAGACCTTGCCTAAATGAAACACCACAGGTGTCTCAGAAACTATATCAATTGTCCAACCATCTTAAAAACAGCAGCAGCAGCTTACTGTAGCAATAAATTCAACACTGAAATACTCCATCCTGTGCAGCGCATGTAGTAAAGAACCAAATATTTTACTACAATTAGCGGTGTCCTAAAACTATGAAAGCTTGAGAACAGAAGCAGAAACGTGGCCTATGTCTGGCTGATGTCCTGTTTGGACTGTACCACAGGGTGAATGCATCCCAGGTATAATACTGTCCTTGCATATAGAAGCAGGCATGCTGGGGCAAAGGCTAGGCTAGAGAACCCTTCTACATGCTAGCTTTTCACAGGCAAGGATGCATTTCAATATACATTGGTAGTGATATAGACTCATGAAGAACCCTGCAATAACCTGGGGATGAACATGAAGACCAAACACAAGTCTGGAAAGCCCTCTGTGCTTTTCAGCAATTTCATTTGGACAGCTTTTAGTTTCTTTAAAAAACACATTTTATTTTAAAAATATACAGAATAAAAAGTGCCAGAACCTGAGCTCTCCTACTTGAGCAGCAGAGAGCATGCCCAGAAATACATGGTCAAGTGCGTACCATCGGTGTCTTGTGTGAAAGTCCAAGCCCCATGCTGGTTAACTTGTAAACTAAAACAGCTCCCGTGAGAATGAAAACATTTTTAAAAGCCAAGACAATGTCTGTCCTGAGGCATACAAGCTATTGAGCTGGTGTGGCTAACAGTGAGTTGATACGATCTATTTTTTGTTTAAGAGAGAAATGTCAGCGCTGCTTGATAGCAGACTGTATTGAATTTTCAGCAGCTGCTGCACTTCAAGAAAGAGTCAGCAACATCCCCGATCAGCATTGATTTTATGCATCTTTTTCTCCTCTGCTGAGCGGCTGTACATCAGCACAGCATGAAATGACATTAGCAGGTCTCGTGGGACACGAACCAACTTTATCATACGTGGAATTCCGTGTTTCTTTCCCCTACCCCCGCTGGATCCCTAAGATGTTCCTTCATCACACAAACATCTGCAAGTGAGCAGAGAACACACTGGGGGGCGGTTTGTAACTTTTTTCCTCCTCATTTGTAATTCAGAATCTCTTTTTAGTGCTGCCCCTACGCCATGGTCCCAAACTACTTTCCTCCCAGAGAGAGAAGATGCAGGTTCCTGCGTCTCTTGTCATTCTTAGGGGAGAAAAGCAGCTGAGAGGAAGTACAATTTTACACACGAATAGCTGGGGAAGAAAGCACAGGACAGCTCCCCTTCTTCCTCCCCTTGCTGCACCCCCCCTAAACTGTTCCGGAAACAGCTTACAGCTGTTTTACCAGATAGCCAACATCCCATATGGTATCTCTCTCTAACGTGCTATCTTTGTCATGCTTGAGCTTGACCCCAAAGCAGCAGAACCAGCCCTTGCTCAAGTGGGAGCCTTCCAGACTTCCTTGCCCATCAGCTCCAGCGAGCTTAACCCACGGTCAGCAATGCTGAGAGCTGCAGCAGAGGGACACCCGGATGTGGAAAGCATTGACCCAGGGGTGGCAACACAGAGGGGGCCCTGCTTCCGTCGTCAGTGACTCTCAGTCATGGGGGTGGGCGGTGGCTGCGCCCCTGCTCCAGCTTTCAGGATCACAAAGGGCAAGGTTAACTTCCACCACAAAGGTGTCTCCGTTACTCGTTTGCTGCTACAGATAACAGCCAAGACATCAGCTTGGAGACAACTTTGCAGGGGAGGCCAAACTTGTTGACTGTCCCTGCTGCGGTCTGGCCTTCCTGTTGGTCTCTGTGAACAGGGGCTCCATGGGGAGGTGGAGGACAGCAAGTGTCATAAGCACAGACCACACGCCCCAGATTATCTGGCTTCATACAGTCTCCCTCTAACCCCTTGCCTGTCACTCTCAATGAGACCACAGAGCGCGTTCAGTATCCCAAGTCAGAGTAACAGGCCCCTCATGCCTGCATGCCCGGTTGGGTGCAGGGCTGGGGAAGGCAGTGCAAGGGCGTGGAGGCACCTTGGCCAGAAGCTCACGTCCTAGGCTCATGCACCATTGTGCTCCCTGGCCCCATAAACAAGGCAGATCTCAGGATGTTGGGTATCCCCCCACCCCATCTGGATGCTTTTGTGCAAGGGGCGTCTCAGATCAATGCCAGAGATTAAAAGTAATCGCAGCAGCAGCAGCAGAAAAGAGCACCCACAGCTGCACACGGCTCGGATGCTGATATTTACCCACTCTGCCTTCTCCCGATCCAACAAAAATATACCATTTCCCGTCAAGCTTGACAGCTAAGAATGAACTGTCCTTCTATAGAGAAAAGGCATCGGTCTTTGACAAGGCTGAGACCATGAGTCATCCTTCAAGCATCCCTTTGCTTGATCTAAGAAAACCAAGACTGCCTCTAGGAATCCATCCGCTGCCCTGACCAGCAACAGGGTGTGCGCGCGCCTGTCCCTACTGCACCAAAAGGACACATTCCCCTTTTCTGTGGCCGTAAGCCAGGCTGCCCCATTGCTGCCATGGCCCCCAGTGGAGGGGTTGGTCAGAGGAGGAAGAGAAGACATTGCTATCACCTAGCAACCGCTGTGCAGGCTTTTGTACCAATGCTCTGCCGTTGCCAGGAAACGTGAAGTGCTCCGTTTCCTTCCTCATCTTGCACAAGAGGCCAGCCAGTTCAGAAGCATCAAAGACTCTGAAACTCGGCAATCAGATGCTGCAGAGCTGTCAGGGTCCCCAGCCTTTTTGGACCCATGTGGGAACTTCAGAAACTCCTGTGCACACCACCATAGCATGCCCAGTCTGTGGTTCACTGCTTCCGTGTCGGTCAGCTCTTGATCGTGGGCTGCAGCAAAACCTTTCATGTCTACTGGATGTTGCAATGTTTCTTTAAGAAGGGATCGACTAATTTAGCTAATTGCAGGCAGTGTGATTCAACTATTGCTCTTTCATAACACAGGAATTGGCATTGTTCAGTTGTTGCTTCTTTTTGGGAGGTGGTTATTACAAGTCAATTTTGTACCAAAACAATCTTTAACATCCACTGGAATATATCCTCTTCCAAATTATTTACCTGCCTCATGGAATTAACAAGTGGGAGGAGGAATTGGATCTTTGCAATCTCTCAAGAGCTAAAAGATTGATATTATGAAATTGGAAGAATATATTCACCACCTTCTATGCAATGTGTCAAGGACCTAACAGGAAGATGCCACCTTCAAGTGGATACTTATTTGAGTATTTGGTCTACTTTTGTACAAGCCTGTGCACAGTTGCTAGAAAATTATTGTTAAATGCATGTATGGATATTAAAACAAGCTGGGAAAAATGAAAAAAAAAATCTGGGGTTCCTATGGGCACCGCTGCAGAGAGCTTCTGTGGGGGCTGCAAGGGACCTGTTGCGGAGGGCCATTGAGAAGAAGCAGCTGGGCCCACTGCAGCCCAAGTGTGTGGTTCTTGGAAGACAGACAACTCTCTCCAGGCTCCACTCCTGGAGTGGAGTGGAGGGGATCTTCACAGGGACAAGACATTGACTCCACCCCTCCCTGTTATCCATTCCTAGCTTATTTTCTGATAACTGGGACAACTGGCTGCAGGAAAGCCAGCCCTGAGAAAAGTCTGGCATTCCTTCCCCATGTGCGCTTTCTTCATGTTAGTGCAGGACCCCTGCACGTCTTCCCCTGAATGGGGCAATCCTATGAATGCTGGTCCCATGCCATCCACCTGGGCCGTAACTCAGGTCCCCGCAGGCCAGAACTGGCCGACCCAGAACCGGAGCTCCGAGTGCAGCAGGCAGAAGGTGTTGCTCTGTTGGCCGTGCCAAGGCAGGACTGGCATTTCCATCAGGCCCAGCCCACCTGGAAGCTTCATTCTGCCTGGCGTCCCAGTGACTGACTTGGCAGAGCCCTCACTGTGGCCTGGGCCTCGGCCCCACAGCTCGCTGGACTACCCCCAGACTCAGGCCAGTGCTGGTTTGCATCCCAGCTTCCTCAACAGCCCATTAAGGAGAGGGCAGGGAGCTCCACAGATGATGGTTGGCATAGCCTTGTCCCATTTTATGATATTTGGGGGTTTGGGGCAGCAAAAAGGCAGGATTAAGTGGCTGGTTATGCTTTTCCGAAGCCACTCACCTTCCACCTCCACCTTTAGCTCCTGTGACTAAAATACCTGAGGACTCCCTGCTCCTGTTTTTCATGAAGAGGCAAACAGGAAACAAATTGCACCCAATTAAAGCAAAGCCACTGTCCCTCCTCTTGGGGGACAAATGCCATCCCTCTTCTTAGAAGCAGCTCCAAGCCAAAGTTCCTTGCATCTATCAGCTGACAGGGCGGATCAAGTGTGGGCTTGGGCTGCTCACTTCCAGGAACAGTTCCAGATCAGCAAAAGCTTCTGTGTTTAACAACCCTTCCTTCCATTCATTTTCAGGGACGCACAAGTGAATTTGTTAAGATGCTGAGTGGGGAAGCGGGGGACCTTCAAAAAGGTCCCAGTGGCTTTTTGGTTACATTCCAACTGAGCTGGTTCCCTCACCGCCAGGATACAAGCAAGATGGCCGGCCGTCTTTCCCGCGAGAAACAGCAGCTTCCAGCGACTTGAGCCTGTCCCTGCACGACCCCCAAACCTCACACCACCTGCAGCGCTGTAGCTTCTCCATCCAGCTGGTACTTGATCTGGTGGAGCTCCTCCAGCTCTTGCTGGTGCCGGTCTGTTTTGTGTCCTACCAGGGACCGGTAGAAGTGCAAGGCGAAGATCACAAAGACCACGCCAACCGGGACCATGATGGCCGTGGACGCCATGGCCGCGTTCCAGCCAGCGCCCTCCGGAGGGGCCGCGGTGGTGTCGTTACCGGAGGGGACCGGCACAGGGGCACAGCACCTCTGGGCCGGGGAGGTGCCCCTGATGGGCATAAATTTGACCCAGCAGATCAGCACCACCTCGGTCAGGAAGAGGAAGATGCCCAGGGCCGTGGAGAACCCCCAGGCCAGCTCAATGTAGTGGTGCATGCGCTCATGAGGAGACTCGTTGACCGAGTTGAGATTGTGGATGTTGCTGACGGCCTCGATGTGGGGCAGGATGCACGTGCTCACCATGAGGGCAAAGAGGTGGACGGCCACCAGCACTGTGGTGCAGGCGCTGAAGGCCACGAGGAGCTCCTGGGGGTAGTCATAATCTTCAAGCTGCACCTCCACCATGGCCACCTGGGGGGACGGAGAAGAGAACCATCATCTCTGACTTCCATGAAGACTGACCGTTAAACGTCACATGACATTTATAGCCTGGCTTTCAAAGGAGCATGCACGGTGCACCCTCCATTTTATCTTCTCAACTGCCCTGTGGAGTGGGTTAAGCTGGCCCTGAGTGAGAGAATCCCGAAACGGCCCAAGCTCACCCGCAGGGCCCTCCTGGTTCAATCCAGTGTCCAAAGTCCCACATCAGTGTATATAGTGTTGCAGATATTTTCCTTTTCCAGGTGACAAATTCCAGAGCAGTGCTATTTTCAGCACATTTTCAAAATCCCAGATCCATAACTGGGCAAAACCTTTGTTAGAACCAACCCAATTCTGCACGAATCTGCAATCCTTAGAATTCTGAAGAACTGGAAAGAGCGCTCTTTGCTATGGAATTTGGGTTGGTTCTAATATTGCTCAACTGTGGATTTTGAACTTTAAATGTTTATTTTATAAATAAGAATAGAACATGCATGGAGGCAAACAGGCACTCCTGCACCCTATCTAGACGCCGCGGCATCTGTTACTCAGCAATTCGCACAGCTGCAACACCCTGCCCTCATTTCAAGCCAACTCCTGAGAGAAACGCTCAGTCTGGCAGTCACTTCTGTCTGTTCCAGGAGTGAGGTATCCAGCTTTTGGACTCCAGTTCCCATCATATAGGAAGTTAGTGTCGTGAGATTTCTCAGCTGTCCTCAGGAACAGCTCCTTATGTTAGGTCGGTAGTTTTATCCCCATTTTGCAGATGGGGATGATTGAGGCCCAGAAGTCTCAGCCATGGTGCAGTTTTAATCAGTGGCTTCAGGTTTCTGCTGAATGCAGCACTTTGGGTGGTGATCCATGTCAAACCAGAGGAATTTGGGGAGCAGAAAGCAGAGTTCCCCCCTTTTTGGACTGCCGTCCTGCCTCCCACATGCTTGTTTCCAAGGAAGATCAGAACTGAGGGCTAAGCACAACTTGTCCTGTTGTCCCCACCTCATGCTTAAGGCTGACAGCCATCCGAGCTGACCTTACCATGGCACTCCTGTTAAACCCCCCGCTTGGCACTAGGGCCCTCTTCAGGCCTGGGGGAGCTGCCCCCTATTCTGGTTTGATCAGACGCTGCTCCAGCCCTGGCCTGAATCCCAGTTCATTGGCAGTGTCCCCAGAGAACTGGGGCAGGCGGGCGGGAGGGAGGGAGCAAGGGGAAGGGCTTAACCCACACCAAGAGCATTCCCGCGGCCTGACCGGACAGCAGACCTTTCTGGAAGCAGAGGAGGAGTGGAAGGAGCCTGCGTGGCCCCCGCCCCACCGCACACAGTCGGCCCGGCTTGGCCAGACGCCTCGATGCCGCTGCTGGTCGTGCCTCAGTGAAACAAATCCCCTCGCCCTTGAGGCGACGAGACCGCAGGCAGGCAAGAGGCGGGCAAGGCGTATTTTCAGAAGTGGCCCACATTCAACCGGGCGGCGACAGCTGGTTGGCACGGGACCCATGAGGGAGCGCGCCCTGGAGATGCCAGGGCACGAATGGAGGGGGCCGTGGACCGATCCCACCCCCACCGGCATCCCTCCTGCCTGGGGCAGGCAAGCTCACTGGGTACCTGCTTCCTCACAGGTACCCAGCCCAGCCGCTTCCCAGCCCACAGACCCCCAAGGCAAAATATCAGGTGATGCACAAGGAGACACATGAGGAGATACACGCCATCCAGCTCTAAACAAGATGAGACTGAGAGCCACTAACTGGTTCCTCAAGGGAAGCGTTGCAGGGCTCAGATCCACCCGGAAGCGTGTGGGCATCACTGGGCCTAATCCTTTGAGAGAAAAGCCTCTACAGATGCCCAGAGGGACTCTGCTTCCTCAGCATTTCATTTATTCTGGGACTTGGGCCTGGCCTTGGAAGTAGGCTCCAGGGCTCCAGCAAAGCTCTGGTTTGATGCTGGTGTCCTGACGACCTCCAGCTGTTTTTGTCCCAGGAAGAAGGGCTACATCACAATCATAAACTTGAATTACAACTGCCAGTGCAAAATGCCTCTCAAGTTGCAAGTGAGATCCTTACAACCACCCTTACAGGTAGGGTGGTGTTATCCCCCCCCCCCCAGCTCTGTCCATATCCCGGGTGGGTGTGGGGAAAGCAGCAAGGGCTGAGAGACTGCAGCAGCTTGCCTAAAACGAAGCAAGATTTGAACCAGAAGCCTCCTGCCTCAAAAGCTCCTACTCCCGGCTGCCCCCCCCCGTTTCCACACCCCCCAGGCCACCTCCCCCAAACCAAATGGTGCTCTTGAGAGAGAAGAGCTGTAACATTTTGTTCCATTAACTCCCCCTCCCCAAACTCCGCAACAGGGCCGCCGCAGCCGTCTGCTTCCTCAGATCCTCCCTCCCTGCCTAAGCTCCCCTGTTGCTTTGGTTACCAGCAAATGAGATCACATTGCAAGGAATGCGGTTTTGCCTTGGGACCTGGCTGGGCAAGGAGAGAAAATAACAGACAATGCCTGACATTTGTTATCCCGCCCTTCCTGGTGGTCCAACTCCCATTTTATCTTCCCAAGAGCCCTGCAGGGCAGCTTAAGCTGGCCCAAGTTGCCCAGTGAGCTTTGTGGTTGAACAGAGATGAGAATCCAGTTGCCCCCACTACCTAAGGGCCGTCTGCTGTAACTACTACACCACACTGTCTCTGAGGAAAACTGCAGGCAGGCATAAACACGGCTTAAAAAGCAAGCAAGCCAAGCTAGCAGGAGAGTTGAGGACCATCAACCGGTGTGATCAGGTTGGGAGGGCAGATCCAGGCCTGTGATGTGCTTTTACGGCTAAGACTGCCAGCCCACGCACTTTCCGCGAGGGCACGACCATTAACCAGGCTGATTTCTGAGCAGACATGCCTAGGCTCAAGCTGCACAAGCCCACAGCACAAATCCCACGTTCAGTGTGAACTCTCTGGTAGCCTTGGCCTGTCTGCAGTCTTTCTTTCAGCCCCTTCATTCACCTGAAATACGGCGGTCATAACACTAAATCCACCACTTCAAAGGGCTGGTGGAAGGACTACTGCAAAAACATGCATGAAGTTCTTTACATACCTCAGAGTATGTCTATGCAGGGTATGCATTCTGTATATGCATTATCATCGTTACTGGAGGTCTTCCCCCAGGCGCCCTTGCCAAATGAGGGAAGAAAGGGTCTTTTCTGTGGTGGCACCTTGTGGCATACTCTCTTCAGAGGGACTCACCTACACCATAGTCTTTCAGGCCCCTGGAGAAGACCTGTGTATTTTTTCAGGCATTTGCTTTCAGTGCTCCTTTACTGCTGATCTTAGTCTGGCTTTATGTACTAAGGTGGTTTTATTCTTTGCAGCTGATTCTAACTTTAGTCTGGGCTGTTTTTCTTAAGTTGGCATTTTCTGTCTTGAGTGTATTGTACAGCACTTGAGTTCCTGAACAGGTTAAAAATACAACAAAAGCATTTCTGCTTGAGGGTTGGTTGTTGTTTTAAACATCAGCATCATTTCTGGAGAAAATGGTTGATGCTGTTTGAACCTGCAGGACAGGGTGTGGTGCTTTTAAAAGAAAGTTTACCTAGGATGGCAAAGCTCAGAAATCTGGGGACTTGGGATGCAGCTGCAGCAGCCCGGGAGTCCAGCTGAGGAAAAGGGTTTTCAAGAAGCAAGCAGCTCCTGGGCGGGTTCATGCAAAGAGGACGGGTGGAACTAGCATGGTTTTCAAAACAGAAACATGAATCGGAAACCTCAGGGCACAGGGAGGAAGGACACATGGAAGATTGACTCCTTTGTCTCTGGGGAAGGGCATCTTGGCTTGGTGAAGGTGGAGGAGCTTTGCTACTCCCACCAGGAAGAATACTGGGCTCTGTTGGCCTGCTCCCCACCCTGCCCCTCACCAGAAATTAGACTTGGCTCCCATTGCCACCTGCCCTCAGACTGGGGGTCGGAAGGCAAGCACCCCCTGGCCCCGGGCTGCAGCTGTGGCAGGGTGTGCAGCCCGGATGCCCCAGGGCTTCTTGATGAGCAGCACCGAGGGTGCCGTCTGCCACTGCCATCTTCACGGTAGTGCATGCCTGGAGTTTTTGGGAGGGGGGGATTTTCACAGCTACACTAAAAAATTGCTATGAGCTGCCCCTGTTACAATGTGGCTTAGTCTCGAACCAGCAATTAAGGTTTATTAAAGGCTGGTGCCTCACGGAGATGAAAACAGCTAGAGCTGGTTTGGGGGGCCATTGTAACGAGGAGCTGCAGTTCAGAATGTACCACTGTTTTGGCCTCATCCACGGATGAAAGCGTCACATGTGTTGTGTGTGCACTTGTGTTATTACAGTTTATTGCAGCCTTCCACAATCTGGTGACCTACCCAGATGTTTTGGACTACACTTCCCAGCATTCCTGACCAGCAGCCATGTGAAACTGCCCCGAGGATCATTTGATTCTAAGGCTGCATAGATGATAAAAATAAGAATGATTATGAGTGATGTCCTTCTATACACAGCAGTTAAGGACAATTTAAAAATATCCCTGCAGCCTATAACTACTTAACATACATTTTTCTAGGAAGTTTGGGCATGAATGGGTGCTTGAATGCAGCATTGCAAAAATGTGCTGAAAAGACCCAGAATTCTTCCTCAGGCTGAATGAATGCTCCCAATACCTAAAGGCAACATGTCCATGAACATGTGCAGAGTTCCAGTCCTTTGTGAAAGGAATTAGCTTCAGCTGTTTTTTTTGAAATAGATGGAAAACATATTGCTTCTGAGTATATGCAGAGTACAATTCTATTTCTAAAAGAAGCATATTTCCAAAACTTAGGTTGCATAGGAATTGTTTTTAAAGCATTATGGAAACAGAAACAAAAAACACAGAGCACAAAAAATTCTGACTACCTCTCAGTTCACTTTTCTGTTTTTCTAACACCTTCTTGGTTTTTTCTGTTCACTTCTATGTTTTTCTAGCATCTGCCCTTGAGAGCTTCATTCAGCAGTTTTGGTGTTAAAAAAAGAAAAAGAAAAGCAGAAGTAAGAAAGAATTGTAGGTCACCAGAAAGAGAGAGAGAGAGTGTGTGTGTCTCTGTGTGTGACAAACCACAGCCCAAATTTCTACATTTTGACGCAGAGCTCCAAATGGCAGGCCTAGAGTCATGTTAGAAGACAAGGAAGAACTGGGAAGTCTGAAGAAGATTGGGCTTCATGTTTTAGACTTCCTAAAATTCTACATATTTCCACATCTGGATAGTTTTCTTTTAATATTCCCTCCTGCCTTCCTCCTGACCACACTTCCAGCTTCTTCCTCTTCTATCTGTTTTACCAGTCGAAGCTGACGAAAGCATGTCAACAGCCTATTTAGGAGAAGGCAAGCAGTTCCTAGGTTGTTTTTACCCATTTGTAGGTTTCATTTTTTTCCCCTGTCCAAAATTAGTAACACATTTATTACAGACATATATTCTGGGTGGGTCCAAAACCAGATCAATCCTATTCTCAGTTTCAAAAACATATAAATTGGTGTGAGGGAGGGATAGTATGAAAACACAAAACCCAACAGCAAATATGCTAGAAATAAATGGATAAAATATGCTCATAATGATGATGATAGGGGATGTTTTATTCTTGGTCATATCTACTCTCAAATGCTATGTCAGATAATATGCAGCCAATTCTTAACTGCTTAAAAATAATAAGGAAGGGATAAGTAATGACTATGAGGCTCAAGCAGTTGCCCAATTCTGTCTTTATTCCTAAGAACAAGGAACAAGACAGACCCAGGTTCAAGCTTGCACTTAGCCATGCTACTCTCTGGGTGATCCTGGGTCACTCATTTATTCCCAGCCTAACGTACAACCAGTCTCATGAACCTGGGAGAACCTACAAGCTTGGGGGAAAACGATGCGTACCATCCTGAGCTCCTTCTACAAAGCACAGGATAAGTGCAAGTTAAAATGTAATTAAACTAATGAAATGGACGTTCATGCCATGCTCTCTCAGGTTCAAAGGTGGCAGCCCTAAATAATCCACAGCAGAGGGCATCCTGCCACGCTAGTTTCTTGAATGGAGATGTTACTGATTGCATGCTCAAAGTAGTTCTCTGTTTTTTAAGGTTTAGGCAAAGTGTCAGCATTCTGGAATTGAGTTGTCTGTGCAAAGTGGTTGCAAAGCTGACAAACGAAGTGACTCTCACGGTAAGAGGAACTGGAGCACAAGTTTATAGAGAGTTCGTGGAAAACAAACCCTTTCTTCTGATATCTTTACTAAGGTACGTGGTATCTTTATAAGCTCATCAGAAACCAGAGCAAACTTCCCCAGCCTAGTACTCCATTGGCTGTGTTTGCTGGGGATTCTAGGAATTATAGTTCAACACATCTGGAAAAGACAAGCTTGGGGAAAGTGAACTACAGCATTGAATGCTCTAGTCTAGTCCATAAAATCTTGCGCCACAATAAAACTGTTTCACTTTAAGCTGCCAAAAGGCTACTTGGGATGTTTGCTGATTTGTTAGACACCGGGGGGGGGGGCATTTTTTCCAAGCTGGGGGCTACTTTAGTTACATCAAATCTCCATAAGCATCAGACTCAGTTCTTACATTCCTGCTCTGATTAAAAAGATAGCCACAGAAAGGGGGTCACTAAGCTGAAAAAGTCTCAAGCTTTGCACATATTTTGGAAAGAAAGACAAAAAGAGCATCTGTCAAAAACTGGGAGCAGACCCAGGAGATCCCCATGCACAGTTTCTTGGACAAAGTCTCAAGAAAGTAGATTTGGGTCAGAATTCCTGGGCTATATCCGGTCCTCTGGTGGGGGGAGGGGCCCCGTAAGTGAATCAGCCCTTCAGAAATCTGTGGATGGGAAGAGAGATAGTAAGCAGCAGCCGTTTGCATGCTGGCGTTATCTGGCACAGGGCAGCAAGGAGCACTGGTTAGAACAGTGGCATTTCTAGGCTCTCCTTGGCAGGGAAGCTGCCGGGGTCCTTTGCAATGCACCACAAGCAAGCAGAGCTGAGAAAGCGAACATGCGCGAGGGGTTTGCATCCGTGCTCGCTGGGAGGGTGAGCAAGGGGTACCTCCAGAGCACGAAGAATTGAGAGGCTCAGCCTCCAGAGGGCCTCCTTTGGGGAGAAGGGCAGCAGGGAATCCCGGAAGGGAGCACAAACCCCGGGTCGGCGTGGTGGGTGTTGATCCGATTCTGGGATGCAGGCGGGGACGGGATGTCCTCTGTCCGCACTTACCATGGCAAACCCGGAAAGCAGGGCTGAGGTCCGGCTGGAAGCTTTGAGTTTGGCCCGGCTGAGATACAGTCGCCGCCAGTTGAGGGCATGCAGGGAGTGCTGGTTGGCGCTCATCAGCTCCAGGTAACTTCGCCGGACGAACTCCCGGTAGGTGGCCGAGACGCCCAGGGTCTCCGAGGAGTCGGGGTTCAGGGGCTCGCGCTCCCCCTCCGTCCCTTCGCCATCCGCTGCCTCGACCCCGCCACCGGGCTTCATCGAGCCCTCTGGAGTGCGCGATGGACCAGTCACGGGGAAAAGCGCGGCTCTCCGAGTTTGTTTTTGGGAGCGGGGAGCGGGGGAGCTGCTGGCCGGGGACGCTCGGCGGAGGAGTGCGGAGGGGAAGCCCAACGGGATGGGGGGCGGGGGCCCGGGGGGCGCCGCTGGATCAAAAGTTTGTGTGCCGGGCGGGGGAAACGCAGGGGTTACCTGGCGAGAGAGTGGGGAATGGAGAAGTTCGGTCCAGGAGGACGCAGGAAGCAAAGGCGGGGAAACTGGCCAAGCGGAAAGATGAAGAGCCGGGCCAGCCCCCAAAAAAGATCAAAGGGGTGGGCGGGGAGGAGCGATGCGCGCGGGGCGGAGGGGCTCGGGAGGGGCGCCGCGCAGGTGGGCAGAGCGGCCGAGCGAGCGGCGCCCGCAGCGAGTCCAGATCCAGCGCCGCGGCGGGGCAGAGGCGGCGATTCGCGCAGGCGGCCGGGCGGGGCGGGGCGGGGCGGGCGGCGAAGGGGCGGGGCGGGCGGCGGCGAAGTTTGCTTTGGCTGCTGCGGGCGGCACTTAAAGGGGAAGCTGCGGAGGAAGGCAGCCCGTCCGGGGCGGGGCGGCGGCAGAGGATGCTGTGCGGCGGCGGCGGCGGCGGCGGCGGCGGGGGGGGGGGGCATCGCCGATCGCCACCCTGGGGCCCTCCAGAGGCGTCGGACTGCCTTTGGCCGTGCTGGCTGGGGAGGATGGGGTTGCAGGCCAGCGTCTTGGAAAGCGCCTCCTGCCTGTTTACTTCGAAGTCAGTCCCAGGGGGCTTACCCAAGGTCAGCGTTATCCAGAGCTCAGCTTTCCAGCAACTTGCTGCTGCTTCCGCGCCCCCCGACCAGGATGTTTACGACTTCAGTTCCTACTAGCCCCTGCTAGCTTGGTCTAAAAAGCTGGGAGTTGTAGTGCAAAACTTCCGGAGGAGCGCCAGGTTGGAAAGGTTGCACCCAGGACCAGCCAGACCTGAAAGGATGCCCTGGGGAAAGCAGGCAGCATCCTCAGGACTAGGCGCGTGGAGGATCACGAAATGTGGAGATGAGGGAAAGGGAGGGAGATGGGAAGCTGCTTGATGAAGAAGGAGCAGTATCTAACCACTGTGGTTTTGGGGTGCATCCTCTGTGTGGCCCTAGAGGATGTGAAAAGTTAATTTTTCCCTGAGTGGGCCTGAGGTTTTGGTTTGTTATGCTCAAGGGCCGCCCTGATAGTTGCTGAATGGCATCCTGAAGAAGAAGGAGAGAATCCATCGGGATATTGCTAGCTGGGACCAGGATCCAGGGATCCTGTACCTCCTGACTGGCTGAGGGCTCTAGCTAAGGGGGAAAGAGCAGGTGGCAAAGGACACAGGAGGTTAGCCAGTTGAGAGGAGTTCCACCTGAGGGAGCCTGCAGAGAGGTTGGCAGGTGGTATTACAGAAGAACTAAGAGGAAGTCGGGGAGAAAGAGAGCAGCTGTCCTTTCTCTGTGGAACAGCCTTTAGTGGTTGGTAAAGATCCAGAAGAGGCAGCAGAGGGCTCTGCTATGCCAGGCTGCCCGAAGGTCTTCACAGAAGATGGGCACAAACCCAGATAAAGGATCGACATACAATAGGAAGAACTTGGTCAGAGGAACGCAGCACCCCAAACCCGGACTTGGTAGTGAATGTAGTTGGTTGGAATGGACATTTAAGGGATTTGGCCTAAAATTTTAAAAGTCCATCTTGGCTGCCCAGTAACCCTCCCAACAGGGAGGTCTACTGGCATCCAATGGAGGGCAGAAGGAGCAAGGAGGCTGGGACCCCCTCTGTGTATCTAGATAGCCTGCAAGGAGGGGGACTGAGGCAGCACGGGGGGGGGGGGGCAGCCATGGTCTTGCATCTTACAGCCTTGCCCTCGCCTCCTGGCTCAGGAGATGGTCTTGCATCTTACAGCCTCAGCTGGGTGGAGGAGCCCATGGCAGCCTTCATGGTCAGAGTACCGGCTCCAGCCTCCAAGCACTTTTCTGAAGTCTGTCCTGAGCCCTAAAGGGCACAATCCAATGGGAATGCCAGTAAGCCTCCAAAACTGGAGCTTTATGGGTATCTGATGCAGGATGAGCAGCATGAGGGGATGCTTTCTGCCTCCTTACGTCGCCTGCTCTGCAAATCAGCTATGACCAAGCTGAAGCGCTTTCGAGCGGGAGAGGAGGAGGCTGGAATGCCGCCAGCATATGCTGTGTCCCAGTGGAGCTGGTCTCCTCCCTTCCTCGCACCAGGAACATCCTGTGCATCCCTTCCCTGACGTGCTTCTTACAGCTTTGTGCTGCAGCCAACATTCTCTGTGCCAGCGGATCTGAGTGCAGATCCCCCGCCCGAGCTCTTCGCTGGCCTGGGACTAAGTGATCCAAATGGCCCCCAAATACAGTCTGCCAGTGTCAGCAAGCAGTCTAGTGAACCCCCAAAGTAATAAATACTAGTGCAAAATATCACCTGGTTAACAGTTCATCTTGTCTCAACACCTGGTACCCTTCCTGTGCCTAATCCTCCTTCACCAATGACTAGGAGACTGGAAAGGATCAGCTTATGCAGCTCTTGAGTTATACTGGCAGGGGTTCCATTAGGCCCAGAAATATTAGCATTTATCATAAATAGGTGACTGCCAAGGCAGAAATGACCAGTGCAGAAGCCGTTTCCCCATCGGTGGGCGGAAGACATTTCCCCAACCAGATCCTAAATGCATGGAAGGCTACAGTCCCTCAGTGCCACACAGCACACGCTGGTTTGGAAGAAGGTCTCTTGAACCCAGTCAAGGCAGTCCCGGGAAGAAACATGCATTTGGGGGCCAGATTGTAGGAGTTGGTGACCTTCAGGAGAGTAAGAGCCAGGTGTTCCTTAAGTGGTTTGAGGGGGGAAGGTGCATCCATGAACACTACACAACCCTTACTGACATCACCACCACCTCTAGGAAACGTGCCTCAAGGGTAGGAAAGTAGTACGGCAGGAAAAACATGGCTGCAATTATCTTTTCTTCTACAAATGGTGATGAGAACCCTAAAACTTTCCAGAAGCAGAATGAGCAGGTTGGATAAGGCTAACCAATTTAGGAAGGACTCAAATAGAACAACGTATAAATATTTGTCAGCTATTTGCCCAGTAAAATATTTATTTGGAAAGGAGTCTATAGAAATCTCAAGGGACAATATTGATCTTAAGGAACAATAAAGGGGGATGTTCTTACTATGAGCATTGTACATTTGTGCTGGTTGGGCATTTAGGAATATAGTTTCTCATATTTTTGGTGAATATATTACTACTGTTTCGATACATGTTGGTAAGCTTGTAGCACAATTAAAATAAATCTTTAGCCTGGTTTTTATACCTAACTAGCCTTCCCAATCATTGTACTCTTCAAAAGCTTTGGTCTATTGCTCCCATCATCCCCAGCCATTCGACATGCTAGCCAGGGATGGAAAGTGTCGTACCAAAGCTCCAAAGGGCCTCAAGTTGGACAAGTCAGCACTAAATCTTTAAGTGATTGCTGGCTAGGGGCAAATTGTACTTTTCCTCATGTGTTAATCCCCTCCCCTTCTTCTGTACCGTTCTGATAAAAACCAGAGCCCCCAGCTTTATAGTTTTGTTGTTTATGCTTCAACATCTAGACATCTGATCACTTATCTTCTGTTGCAGGCGCCGAGCGGGGCTGAGCTGCAGCCAGTCACAACTTGTGGGGCCGTCTGTCGTTTCTTCAGATGTGACACAAACGAGGCCGGTCTGCACATGCAGTGGAGACGTGTGCGTAATGCTCACCACAACGATCGGAGGGGAAAGGCCTGGGGTGCCAGAACAGCACTTGCTGGTTCAGACCATTGTTGGCCAATACGGTTTCTGAACACTCCTCGGTTTTAAAAAGGAGGACGGGACAGGAAAGGATCAAACAGAACGAGACCAAAAATACCACCAAAACAAACAAGAGATCATTTAAAAAGAGTAGGGAAAAAACATTTTTATCTCTGTGAGGCCAGTATACTGTTGCCAAGGAGTTTATTAGAGAGGGGGCATTGAAAAACCTGGCAACAGCTTCCCCTCATGCAGTCCGAACGGCACACTTCCTGCTCCATTGAGCAGTCGTATGCTTTCCTGCTCTAAGGTAAACCTGCCCAGTAAGGGCAAGCGTGTGCAGAACACACCTAGTAATTTCAGACGGCTCACGGCTGGCTCCACGCTTGGGTGTGGCTTCTTGCAGCGACCTTGCTCCTACATCAGATCCCCTGCCATCACGCAGGCGCTGCAATAAGGGGATCAAATTGGAGAAGGCTTGTTACATGCACACGGCAGAACAGAGTGGTGAGAACGGGCCCCACACCTTCGCACTGCAGACGGGAACGTTCTCCTTGAGAACAGCCCACTGCTTACAGCCTCCCTGTAAACTGGACACCAGCACTGCAAGGAAATGGTTGTGGGGATGGTCCAGAACCCCCTGGTTTGCTAGTTGATTTGCTGGGGTCTGGAGGCGCATTCACACTGGCGTAGCTTGAAATGGCACAGTCCTTCACCGTTCCTCCACCGTGTTCCCACCGCCACCTGCTGTTTGCATGCACAGGCTGCGCAGCTGGCGCTGCTGCGGCAGAACCCACGGTCAGCCCGTAACCCGGCGTAGCCCATTTCCCCGGGCAACCAGCTCAAGTCTTCAGAGCAGACTTCGGTTGTGCAGACAGGGCTGGGGCGCCAAGGGTAGGTGCGGCCGGGCACATACCGAGGGCCACAGCCTTGCGGGAGGCCTCCTCCTCTTCCCCTCTGCAGTGTGGCTGCTGCCCTTCCTGTGACTCCAGCCCAGGTGGTGAGGAGGAGGAGAACTGAGTGCTGTTGCAGGCCGGCTCCTCGCCTTTCATGCAAGCAACGAGGAGGATGAGCAAGAGCAGCTGGTGAAAATGGCGGTCAGGAGTTCCACTCACTGAGGGAGGCTGTCGTGCCCAGGAGGCCTCCAAAACCCAGTGCTGTGCCCACTGAAGTCAACAGGCATGGCTTCCTGGAAAGAGGGTGGGCAACTTGTGGACTTCCAGATGAGTCCTCGCCATTGGCTCTGCTGGCTAGGATTGACTGGAGTGGCGTCCAACCACTTTTGGAAGGCCACAATGTCCCCACCATGCAATGCATGAGCCTATAGAACAACAGAACAGAAACTGAATCAAAGAGAACAACAGTCAACTGAAGCTATTGGGGGAATTGTTTTAAGAGCAGATGTGAAAGGGGCTTTAAGTTGTGAGGAGAAAAAATGTGCCCCTCAAAGACCCCCACCCAGCTGTAATTTACCTGAAAGGAGTCTGGGTACTGCTGTTTCTTAAAGCGATGGAGAATTCCTTTGTGGGAATCTCCTTTTCAGTTTGAAAGAACTACCATTTCCAGTGCTGCCTGCCTGGGAAGGGAAACCATGACACACAAGCCAGAATGAAACAGATTGGAATTGTATTGTATAGATGTGGCCTATAGAAAAGTGAAAGGGTCAACTTGGAAAACATGTAGAAAGAAAAGTGAATATAAAAGGGGGGAGGAAAGGAAAAGAACACAGAAATGGGAAACTGAAGGAAGTTATTTTAAATTTTAAAGGGAAAGTGAAAAAAAATCAAACCGAATAAAATGAATGAATAAAAAAAAAAAACACCACCACAAAAAAGTACCCTTGTGAAATGAGATAAAGAGCATAACACTCAAGACCACAGAGAAACGACAGGATGACTGTTGGTCTTAAAATCTACAGAATTCAGCTCATAAACCCCTGCCTAATAGTGGATAACATGGGGAACCACAAGGAAATCTTCTGTACCAGCACAGAAAACTGCCTTTCCGCACTGGTAGGCTAGAATTGGCCTAGTTATTCTTCCTTACCATATAAAAACTTACTGGTTAGCTCTGCTCTTTGCTCTGACCAAAAGCACTCAGGGTTGATAGCACTTCATTATTTTGCACTTCATCTTGTGCCTTCAGCAACTGAAGGCAGCTTCTTTGTCTACCTATCGGTGTGGAGGCGGATGGCTACCTAAGAGCTATACAGACACGCCCACCAGGGTCTCGGGGGGCACCAAGAAAGACAAAGAGGCCCGTGACTGCTGGGAAATATGAACCTGAGATGATGCATTCAGAAACACGCCAAGCGGCATCCTACCAAGTCGGATTGTTCGTCCCTCTGGCTCTGGATTGGTACCCACAGCGTAGGCAAACGGGGGTCTGCGAGTGCTTTGTAACACAGTGGCCCAAATCTCTGGCCCATGAGCAGTCTGGGGGGGACTGATGGGACCTGCAGTCCAAATATTGGGAGTGAATCCTATTAGGGATGACTAGCCAGTTGGTGGGGATTACAGGAATCAATATCCAAAATATCTAGAGGCTACCAGGTTGCTTCCCCAACCCTGGCCTACACGTGACTGGCAAGAACTCTCCATGTTTTCAGCCAGGGGTCTTCCCAAGCCCTGCCTGACCAGGACTGACCCTGGGACCCAAAGCAAGCCCTCTGCCCTGGAGCCACACACCCCAAGCAGTATAAACTCCTGAGGGCTCATTGTACAAAATCCGCAGGGGATGAATGAGTTCCTCTGGAAATTCACAAGCATAATATCATAAGCATAGTAAGAGAGGCGCTGGCCTAGGACAGAGAGAGCAGGAGCTTTTTCAATGCTCTACACATTTTTGTTGTCCCTCCAGCTGCCTTGGGCTACAACCCTGGGCATTCCTGATGGTTGTGTATATGAGCTAGGATTGAGAGAAGTTGAAGACCAAAGCATCTGGGAGATATCAAGTGGGAGGCGGCTACCTTAGAATGTTTGTTCCTTGGCCAAAGGAGGAATCCTACCCCCTCTCTGCACAGGTCCCACACTCCTTGATGGATGCAGAAGGGCCCTTTCATTGACTGGGACCCACACAGGTCCCTCTGCCAGAGGAGTACCAACACAATCGTCTGCTACACCAGAGTCTACTCCTATATCACCTTGATGGCCGGGGCTGTGACACATTAAAGACACTCCTGGAGGGAGTTCTCCAGTACTCAGTGGATTAATGCTGCATCAGAAGATGGGAGGGGGGCATCTCAGGTAGCTGATCTTGCGTATCACGAAATGGCAGGAAATGCTTATTTATTGCCACATTTTTACTGCTAGGAAGGAGAGAAGCTACATTTGTGAGGTTTTCTCTGCCCAGTGCAAAAGGGGCCTTCATTAGCCCTGAGTGCCACACCCCTTCCTTGGGGAAGGGGGGAGTTGGTTGCTCTGGCTCAGGCAGCAAAGCATCTTGCTTCATCCTTGCCCAGAATTAAGTCTCAGAGGTGAACTATAGCCCCCCAGGTGGAGGACACGATTGTATAAGCAAGGCATACAGGAACTTATTTTGGTTGTAAACAGGGTGTTCTCCGTCTTCTGACATGCCTAGATATAGCTTATTGCTATGCCAGTACCTCTGAACCTTTTTATAGCATTAGAAACCCTGTCAAAACCAGTATCAACCTAAAGCAGCGGAGATCTGGATCCAAAACTGCAACCTGACCCCTCAAGCAACGGATTTAGTGGGGCTCAAGCTACATAATTTTGGGTGAAATCTGAAAGGCACCCCAAATTCATCCCCTGGGCAAGTCATGGGCCATCTCAGAGCACTATCGGTTTAGATGAAGAATACTCATGACATCACTTGGTGCTGGTACAAGGAAGAAATGGTCAGAAAAAGCATTTTTTGGGGGAACACAACCATCCGTTGCAATTTTGCAGCAAGTAAAATAACTTGGGGGGGGGAATTGGGCCAGGAGCCAAAGCCTATAGACATATTTCATACCATTTTCAGCATAGGTAGATACACCCTTAATATTGCAGCCACCTAATAAACTCACCCATGTTTGGAATAATAGTGGATTCCTAATAATCCAATTTCTTGAATACGTGAGAGTTAAACCTGCTGCAAGCCACTCTCTTAGCTATTAAACCAAACACATTTAAGAGGACTCAAATAACTATTGGAAATGGTTTTTTGGAGCAACAGAAGGCCAGGGTTGTCTTGCATTAACCCAAAGGTGGCTGTAGGCAGTCAATCATTAGTCAAATAATTGACTAATTTTAAAATTTCTTACTTTGTATGTTTTTAGTGATAATGATTTGTATATACATTTCATTTGTATATTTCGATACCCTGAAGGAGAACAGTTCCGAAACACACTGTGGTTTGGGGTTGTTTGGCTTTCTGGCATCTCAAGGCAGCTTCTTCCAATCTGATGCCCTGTCAGATGTGTTGAAGTACAGCTCCCATTATCCCCAGCCAGCATGGCCATGATGGGAACTGCAGTTCAACATATCTGGAAGGCACCAGGCGAGAAAAGGCTGAGCAGGGAGTAAGCAAGTTCAAACTGGAAGAGAGACCGTTTCTGTGGGATTTTAATTGTGGGAACCTCATTCTCTTTCAATCCCCTGCCCTTGTACATCCACGTGAGCTAAACTGTAAAACTAGATCTCTGTGTACACAGCTGGTTTACAACATAATTGAATTTGAAATGTTGGTCTCCACAGTGAAAACCAGTGCGGTGAGGTAATTAAGAGAATCAGCCCTAGCCTGAGGAAACCCAGCTTGAAGTTCCTAGTCATCCATGAAAGTCACTTTCAGCTGAATCTACCTTGCAGGGTTGGTGTGAAGATGTAAAATGCGGGAGGGGCTATGTACCCATCACTGAGCTGCTAACAGGAAAGGCAGATAAAAATAAAGATGCACCCCTGCCACAAAGAGCCAAGGCTCTAATCTTATATCCATTTATCTAGCAGTACTCCACATTTAACGGAGGACTTGTGACAGACTTTACGATGACTCACAGCACTGGCCTTGCCCCTTCTTTCACCCACCCCTAAGAACTGAGTAATGCTCAGCACTGCCTTTGACCAACTGGAACATGCATGCAGGATTAGGCCTGGTTTATATATGCAGCAAGTAGGAAGTGATGAATGGACCAAGCCCTTTCAGACTGCAGCTGGGCAAAGTCTCATTTTTTGAATGCACGTTGCCCTGCAAAAATCTAATGCATCAAGCCTCTGCGAGTAGAAGCTAGCATATCGGGGAGAAAGGGAACTTCACTGTCTGCTAGATTTTACTTGCAGGGAGTTGTATACTTTTTATTTTTTAAAGAAATTGCTATGCTGTCTTATGTGTTGCATCAACAGCCAGAGACCAACACATGCAGAACGATTCCCACAGAAACATAAATGGGTTCCTGAGGGCCCCTGGTATACATCCTCCAAGGAACTCTCTTCTGATTCAGGGCTAAGGGTTTTTTCCAATTTTAATTCTGGTAAAGGGTCTTTGAAGGGCATGTCAAATATTTGGCAAGCGTCAGTCCAGACCATGTACCCACTCCAGGCTCACACCTCCCTATCATCCCCACCATGCCAGGAATGTCGCACCCACACACAAAACAAAACGAAATTAAAAACGAAAATGAAAACAAAAGGAGAATTTATAAAAACATATTTCCAGAAACCTTAAGAGAGAACCCATTAAAAATTAAAAAAAATATTTTTTTAAAAAACCCAACATTTTTATTTGCAACATTTTCTTTTGGAAGGAAAATAAAACTGGAGAGGGAAGGAGAAATAATGAAAAACAGGCTTTAAGACCAAAACGCGATTCCTTTTTTGATTTTTGTTTTGTTTATATAGCAAACAGTTATTGTACAATAATAGAACCCCTGAAATTCAGATCGGAACCCGGTCTCACGCCCCCCCACCCCCCGCCCCCATCCAAACAGTCCCGGGGGGCCAGGGATGGAGGTGTGCAGGTTGAACATTGCGAAAGACACATGGCTCCAAACTGGATTTTGATTTTTATATTTTATTTTATTTTGTATTTTTGCTTTCTCCCCCCTGGCTGTCTTTGTCTCGATGGATAGGTGAAGGGGAGAAAAATGGGCACATGTGCGATTAAAATTGTAGCCAAAGGATGAAGAATCAGTTGGCTGCCGGGAGGGAGAGGGGAGAGGAGTGGGAATATAGCTTTGGTCCGCTAAATTGGGAAGAGGCCTGTATTTGCACGTGTGTGTGTGTGTGTGTGTGTGTGTGTGTGTGTGTGTGCCCAGAACATATTCCATGGTATAGCTGCTAGGAAAACAAAATCCCTTAAAACCTTTCATGGGAGACTAGATCCGTGGGATATGAGGAGCAGAAAACAAGAGGATGTTTTGGGCGGAGGAGGGTATCCAAAGACATTCCACCATGTTCTTCTAGCATTCCGGGAGCAATCCGTGTGGGTTTCAGAGACAGCAGCCTGTGTACTGATTGCGAGTATGCCTTTCGCGTGATTGTGGGTGGGAAAAGTTCAGCAGAGGGCCTGGAACGGTGGGCTCCCCCCATCCGCAGTGGGCGCTGGGCTAAACCAAAACCCCTCTCCCGGTCGGTCGGGCCGTCTGCCGACCCACAGCCCCATCCACAGCCGTCGAGATAGTAACACACCCTTTGATGATGTCGGGTTTTTTTCCTCTTCACCATTTCTATTTAAACCTGAGGTATTTTTCTTTCTTTCCTTTTTCTTTTTTTACTTAAAACATCCATTAAAAACAAAGTTTAGGAACAAAACGAAACGAAACAAACCTTAAAACGTGGTTCGAAACAGCACCTCCACAGCCCATCACTGTGATTAGTCGGTGCAGGGAAGCCAGGGGCGGCGGGGGGGGGGTCGACATGGCACAGGGGGGGTGCCCCCCCCATTCATACCACCCGCCGTGCCACCCAGCCCCTGCTGAGCACGCAATGAACCCTGCGTCTTAGTGTACAATTTTGCTTTGTGGCAGGCTCAAAGCCACACGAGGGGTGGGTGGGGTGTTTCCGGGGGGGGGGGGTGAGCCAACTAATCTGATTTGCACCACAGAATACGCAGATTTGGAGTGGGGGGAGACAATGAATGAAAGCGAGGTGTTACAGTACATAATTACGCTGTGCCGAAAATGCAGGTAACGTTTTCCGCGTGACGGAGGATGCTTGACTTAGACCCCCCCAACAAAAATGCGATCTACTGTCTCCCACCCCCATTGTGTTATCCTGCTATGAGACTCTTCAGATACGGAGTACGTCCCTTTAGGAGCTTCTAACGGCTTCCCAAGGAAGGTGAAAACCCTTGAATGAAAAATAAACACCTCTGGGAGGGGCAGAATTAAGATACCTTAGCCCTCTTTGGCTAATGGAGTGAGAGGGAAAGATTTTCTTTAAATCAGACAAATGAAAATAAAACAAACAAGGCAATAACAAAAAGAACCGATTTTCTTAAAACAATAAAAAAGCACCCAACAGAACCTTAAAAAAAAAAAAAAACCACCGAAAACCTCGCCTCCGATTCCACAACCTATCGCTGCGTTTTTCAAGTAATGTTTTAGTAATAAATGAACGTTCAAGTATATATTTCAAAAAAGTTATGGTTACCAATGTGAAAATACAACCTCACGCCCTCTTCCCACTTCCCAATGCGCAGGTGGAGGTGATGTGCCAGGTGGCTTCTGACTGTCCACAGAAAGACACTGGGAAGCGGGGAAAGAAAGGGGGGAGGGACAGAAGGAGGGAAAGAGATGAGAAATCTTGGTAAGGAGTAAAACGTGGGCATTTGCGGGGAGACTCTAGGCCTGAGGGGCCTTGGTACCCCCCCGTTCCTTGCCACCCTGTCCAACGCTCCACAGAATCAGATCCCTGTCACCTCTAGCACATCAACAACAAAGCAAAATGGTTGTGGGGAGGAAATAAAAGGAAGTGGGGCAAAACCGACTTATAAGAGAGGTAAACATGGTGCAAGGGAAGAAGAACTGTATTAACCATGAAACCCCACCTACCCACCAAGGAGCAACATGACCGCGAACAGACATGTCTGGAACATTCTTTTTGCACCGTTTTTCCCTACAGTATTTATCTTCCCTGTTCCCTTAAAAAATAAAAAAAAATACACATACAAAACGGGAAGAGGTTCAAGTTTGAAACTCTGTGACAGAGGATGACCAGAATTAAGGTAAGACCCGGCCGACCCCAGCCCAAAATGTCGTGGCGAAGAACCACGCTGCGGCTGCCTTCCCTCAGTTTCTCAAAAGTGGTTTTTTAAAGCTTCTGGATCAAAACAAAGGGGGAGGGGATAGAAGTATCTGACAGCTGCGTTTCCTTTTGGGACGGGGTTTGAAAAAAAAGTAGTAGTACAGTGATACAACATATTGAGTCCATCATCGTTCCCACCCTAAAGGTGCCCCAATCTCCACAGGGCCGTTTTGCAGGACCGCACAGGGGAGAAGCAGAGTTTGGTCATGGTCGAGGGCGCTGACCCAGGCACTCCACATCTGGGGGTGAGGCAGGAGGAGCGGCCAGCTGGGGAAGGTTCCTGGGGGGAGCCAGTATGGTGGACTTGCAGTGCGGGGAAGGGTGCGACTGGAGTGTAACCGTATGCTGCTTGGGGGGGGGGTGCGAGACGCAGGATGGGGAGAGGGCATCTATTGTGTGTGCGGAGGCAGGGCAGTTTGGATGAGCAGGAGTGCACACACGGCCGTGGATCAGGCTGCGAACGAACACGTGGCGTCCTGGACAACGGCTCAGGGCCGCCGTCCCTGTTGTCCCTCTCTCCGGTTCTCCTGGCATCGGCGCCCCACATTCTCTGACTCAGGTGGGGACGGAGGGCTTCTAACATCACTTTCACAGTATGGCCCCCTCCTGCGAGAGAGAGGGGTGCCCGCGTAGCCTTTGTGGCACGGAACGCTTTGCCCCTACTGCAACGGGCGAGTGAGAAGGGGCCCTAAGAACTGCTCTGCATCTGGTAGAAAGGGCTGTGCCACTTCGGTCAGCTGGGCATGGATGCACACAGTTAAGGGTGTAACAGGCCTCCTCATCAAAGGTCTCCTTTGTAGGTATGGAGAGGTTCGATGGCCCACCCTTCCTGATGCGCTGCTTTAGTCACGCAGCGAGCCTTTTATGTGGAAAGACCTTGCAGAAGACAAAACTTCCTCTGCGTGTGCAAACAGATGCACATGTGCAAGCTCGCACCCCCACTTGTGGCCTGGGGTGGCGCCAGAACGAGGACGAGGGCTGGGCCGCGCACGGCGGCTCTGCCTGCTGTGACCCCGTGGGGAGGCGTTCCGCTGATGGGGAGCAGCCAGAGCTTCTCCAGGCAGAGCAAAGAACTGCCCGGCGCCGCCCCCCCCCCGCCCCGTCTCCCCCACACGCGTGCGGCACGAGGATGCCGGGGGGATCAAAGGTGCACGCTGGAGCATTTCCGAAGCGCTCTCCTGAGGCACTGCGTGTGCACGAGGAAGCTTCTGAGAAGAAGGGGGGACGGGCGGGGAGGGGGGCGGGCTCCGTGGGGGGGGCGCCGCGCCGCGGGCCACGAGCGGAACGTCCCTCCGAGTGTCCATTCACACGCGGGGCTTGTGTGCGGCTGTGCGTGTAAACAATACGGCAGCAGAGGCAGTGTGTGGACGGACTGCAGCAGGGGCATGCCGTGGTTTGGTGCGGGGGAGCGAACGGCGCTCCATTTAGGCACTCAGCGGGGGCGTGCCCCCCCCCCCCGGGACCGTCGGCACATTCAGATTTGGGGAGTGCACAGCGAGGAGGGAAAGGTGGGGAGGCGCATGTGTCAAAATGTACATTTTCTGTGCATGTACCTAGGCCGGAGGAGCACAACCTGTAGGCTCAGCGCCCTAATCTGGCCGTACGAGTGCCCTTTCTGGCCCAGGGATAGTGCAGGGAAGGGGGGGGTCATGTAGACGAGCAGCGCACAGGTCAAGCCGCCCCCGGCCCCAGGATTGGTCCCATGTGATGCGGCAATTCAAGGTCTACACACTGCAATGGGAACAGGGTGTGGACGGCGCTTCGGGGGTGCATCGTGAGACAGGACTGGGGGGGAGTCTAATTATCAGCTGCCTGGTCCTCCCCATCTTTTAAAACAACACTGAGAATGGCGGTTTGTGGGGGGGGGGGGGAGGGGAGGGAGCGAGAAACAGGCGGGCGGGCAGGCAGGCACAGGTCTGCACTTCCAAAATCATAAAGGCAGCATGTGGGGGGGGGGGGGGGGAGGTTCGAGTGCACATCTGCATGGGGTGGGGAGGCGGGGAGGAAAAACATAATCCGACACTGCAGAATCAGCTGCCTACCTCCTGAGCCAGCGTTTCAAGGCCGAGCGCCAGCCGCCCTCCCCCGACCCCACGAGAGCGTGGTACCAGCCGTGCCACGGGCCGGGGGGGAGGGGGGTGGGGCGATGCAGTGCATGGTGGGGGGAGCGCGCCTTTCCCAGCACGGTGAAGCAACAAGGCTACCTCGGGCCCCACTCACTCCGTGGCGGCGTCCTGGAACGAGAGGATGGAGCGAAAGGCAGCCTGTCCCTCGGCAGGCCGGACCCGGGGGGGAGCACAGTCCGCCCCCTCCTCGCTGCACACGTAAGGGGGCGGAGACGCCACTCCGGTTCAGTGCATGGCTTTAAGTAAAAAGGTTCTCTCAGAGTCCGTGTCCGGTTGTCCAACTGGGGAGGCAGAGTGCCCCACGCCTCCACCCCAGGGTGGGTATTAGCTGTCTTTCAGGAGCAGTTTCTCCTCGGGGCAACGGAACGGCGGTGCTGAACCGGGGGCCGGGGGCGCGGAGGTGCTGTTGGAGACGGAGTCCTCCGCAAAGCGGGCGCAGGCCTCCGGCGTGATGTGGTGGCAGGAGCGCAGGTCGATGCGGGAGAGGCGGGGGCAGCGGCGGAAAAGGGGCAGACACTGGTCTGTCAGCCGGTTGCATCCTGCAAGGGGAGAGCGGGAAGAGGAGAGTCAGGGCAGAGCCCTCCCCGCCAGGGAGAGCGGCGGAGCCCCTGTCGGAAGGAGGGCTCCCCAGATTGGACCTTCCCCCTCCGAGGGACAAGGCGGGCATCGCAACGTGATGCGCAGCAGCCAAGCTCCCGGCTTTCAGGCATATGGAGGAGTTTTGAAAAAGAGGTGAGCTAGGACGGAGCTTGCCAAACCCAAGGGCCACCCGGAATGCCTGTGGCCCTTAATTTAGAAGGAAAGTGTACACAGGGAAGGCTGAGTCGCATTAAACCATCCTTTCCCCTTCTGATGGCTTCCAGGTGTTTGGGACTGAGCTAGGCTGGCAGGGGATGATGGGAGAAGTGCAACACACCGGACGGCACTCGGTTGCAGATGCTCAGCTTATGGCTTGGGTGCTGGGTACACCTGTGCTGCAGGCATTACCAGGGCTAAATCGTCATCTGCTGCTCCAAGGAACCATGGGAATTGTAGTTCTGAGGAGCAGGCCTACAGATCGCAGCACCCTCGCAAAATTACAGTTCCCGGGAAATTAAATAATTAAATTTGGAAGGCAGGGGGTGGGGGGGAGTGCAGGGAAGAACGGAAACGGTGACAGGTGAAACGCCCATAAAAACAGCATGCGGCCTGCACGATCAATTGTCTTTTCGTTTGCTTTCTCTCCCCGGGGACAGTTCCTGTCCCTTGCCGGTTCAATGCCCCCTGCAGGTCCCACAGTGCAGCTGGGACTGGGTGGAGGCGACACGGGGTCTGCACAGATGGGAAGTGCTCAGGTCTGGCCTGGAGCCAGCCAAGGATGGATGGAGCCAAGAAGAAAGGCGCCCGGGGGAAGGAGCCCTGCCCTGCCCTCTGCCACTCACCGGCGAGGTTGAGCTCGGCAAGGGTCTCTCGGAGCGGGGAATTAGCAGTGGTCAGCAGGTTAACAGACTGGTCGCCCACATGGTTGCAGTGGCTCAGGTCCAGTTTGGTTAGCTGGGGGGTGTGCCGGATCACCAAGCGCAATGACGAGTCCGTGATGTCCAGCCCGGAGAGCCGCAGCTCACAAACATTCTGGAGCCGGCCCCGACTGTCGGTCTGGCCTAGCGGATAAGTAGGAGGACGAGGAAATAAAGAGGTACGTGAGTCACCTGGACAGCTCTGGGGAGCAGAGCGTGGCCACCGTTCGTGGCCAGCTGAGCAGTGGCCAGAGGATCTGGGGGGAGAGAACAGCTGAAGGAGGGCAGCATTCATGCCGCGTCTCATGAATCTCTCCTGTGATCCAAGGGGAGGATTAGGAGACGGTGGAGAGGCAGAAAAGGATGTTGAATTGAGATGGCCCAGCCTTGTTCATGGCTCCTTCCAGACATCGTGGCCTCCAGCTCCCATCAGCCCTCGTCAGTTGGGAGACTTCAACCAAACTGTCTGAAGAGCACTGGGTTTGTGGGGGCTGATGCAGCCCTTGGGGCCCCACCAAGGCCTCCTTGCTGACAGCAAACACCCAAGAGCTTAGAATAGTCTTCCCCATCCTGGTTCCCTGTTACACTACAGCTCCCAACATCCCAGCTGACAGGCTACCAATCTAACACCCTGAGGCTACCTGGATGGTCACTTGGCTGCATTCTGGCTCCACCACTTTCTCTGCCTACATGCCATCCGATATTTTCCTGGCTTTCTCCTCCTCCTCCATTGGTTTCTCCTCCATTGTGAAACACTGAAATGGCTCTCCTGAGGCCGAGCTACCAGCAGGACTAGCAGTAAAGCTAACATACGCAGTCGTCTGGAAACTGCCCGGTTGCTCTGGCCGCACCCACTGGAATGCAGTCTGGGAAAGCCTCTTCCGGGAGGCCAGCCCACGCAGCACCTGGCCAGCCCGCTGAAATGCAGCCCCTGCCAGCCACGGACGGTTGTGCCGACAACCCGCCTCCACGCACCATGATGGCAGGCACAAGGCCGAGAGCAAGGAGGCTGTGGGCACTCCTGGTGGGCTGCGCTACCTGGCGACTGGGCTCACGCTAGGCCCGATGGGACAGCCAGTGGCGCAGGCCTGGCCTAACGAGGGAGGAGGCTGCCATGGGCCCCTGGCCCTCCTCCTGGCCCAGGAAGTGGAATGTCCAGGAAATAATTTGGGAAGGCAGAGCAGCGGCACATGCCAGTCTCTGGCGCTCAGGAGCTCGTCCGTTGTTTGCTGGAGGACGGAGAGTGGAAAGAGAGAGCCAGCCTTCTCTTCCTTTCTGCCAGGGAGTGTTTGCTGCAAGGAGCTTCCACCAGGCACGTGGGCATTTCCCCTGCCCGCCCACCCGCCCGCCCGCCCGCCCGCGTGTTCCCAGTTTTTACCCGGCCTGGCGTCCGTGGCAGGCAACAGCAGCTCGCGGAGGTGCGAGTCCTTGACGTCCTCGATCCAGCGCAAATCCAGGAGCCGTAGGGAGGGGAAGCTGGCTGTGCTGAGTGCCGACACAGAGCACCAGGAGCAGCCTGTCAGGATGAGCTCTTTGAGGCCTGGGGGGACGAGGAGAAAGCACTTGGGAGGGTGAGAGAGCCACTCAGGAAGTGTCCCTCCTCCCTCCCGAGAGATGCGACCAGCCCTCCCCCAAAGCGACCCTTCCTGCCCCCCACCCCACAAGAAGGCCTCCCACTGCAGACGAACACGGGGTCCTGGGCCGGGATCCAAGGAACGGCAGGCAGCCCGTTTCCCCTTCCTGCTTCAGGGCCTCCTGCTTCCCCATCCCAAAAGATACCCCAGACAGTAGGGGAGGAAGTCCAGGGGAAAGTGCCCCAGCCTATAAATATTTGCACGGACGTGTCCTGCTGCTCACACAGAGGGTCTTGGCCCTGCTGCCTGGTCCTGGCTCGCTGCCCACCCTACTGCACTGCCTCCCGCTTTGAGCACTCTCGCCCTCAGGGGTGGGGTGTGCTCACGCCTGGTGTGCACCACCTGAGGCTGCAGACAGAGTGGCTCCCAGGACTGAACATACCTCCCCACAAATCCGTTCTGTCCCACACAGAAAGCTCACAATCCTGGGGAAGCTCGGCTCGAAAGCCTTGCCCCACCATGCTAGTGTCTGCTCTGCCCCCACTTTCCCTGGCAGGGGAGAGCCTTCAAGCATGTGAGCCCCTTATCTCCCATCTGCAGTGGTGCAGCCCAGAAAAAGGTTTACTGCTGCAGTTCCTATTAGGCCTCAGGGAACCCGAAATTCCTTGCTCTTTATTCCTCCCTCTTGTTCCAAGGTAGACGGTCCCTCAGAACCCTGAAATTGCCCAGTATTCCCCACCCAGAAAGCCACACCCCAGTCATGCAGAACTCAGCCCTACTCCTACAGGCATTTTTATTTGCCCTGAGTGGAATGACACCAAAATCAGAAGTTGGCTATCCTTCAGTTTAGGTGCTTCTCAGCTCAAAAAGGAAAGCACCCAGATGTGTACAGATCATGGATTTTAGGGCTGATTGGAAACAAGAAAAATGTGTATTTTGTGGGGGAAAGACACAAAGACAATGCAATTTTTCATGCACTGTTTTCAAAGCAGCATGATGTAGAAACAGTCTGGAAAGACGCACGGTCATGCACATGAAAAACATGAAGACTGCTCTGTCCAGTCCTCTCCACTCCTACTTTGCTCGGGGTTTCCTCCCCATCAGTCTCTGCTGCGGTACAGAGAGTTAGCAGTGGAAAGCATCTAGAACATCTGGGACAGAAGAAGGCTTGCAGACACCTTTGCCCCTCGCCTGGACTTCTTGTCTATTTTGAACACAGCACACACCACCTCAACAATACCTGTTCATCTAAAGACACTGAATAAACAAACACTGACTCCCACAAAGCCTTCCTCTTCCCCCTTCTGCCACTGCCCGGCAACAATACCTTGTAGCCTGTTTAGAAGCCACATCAGCTGCTTTTTGGAGATGTTGGTCCAGCTAAGGTCAAGACTGGCAGGTTGCCGGCGGATGATGCCACTTAGCATGGAGGGGGTAATGGATTTCCGACGGCTCAGGTCAATGTGTGTCCAAAGCCGCTTGTCACAGCACCTGCAGCAGCGAGGGGTGGGGTGCAGATTGGCAAAAAGGAGAATGGTAATTCAGTCTAATAAGAAAGACCTACAGGCAGGAAGGTGTGAGTGGAAGAGAGTAGATCCTAAGTAGGGATAAACAGATTGTTCTGATTAAAACAAATCAGTGACTCATTCAATAAAGCTTGCATTCATTGCTCTGGTTCATAAATGACACTAACCCAAGGTACGGCTTGTCGAATTATGGGTGGTTGTGATATGCAAACACAGCTTCAGTAAGGAATCATGATTTTGTAAGCATGAACAACACAGCAGGAAAACCCAAGATTTGCATTTGCTGGGCTGTGAACTCTGGGTTGTCATAACGTGTGAACGCAGAATCGTAAGTCGTTCATGGGCTGTTTTGCCAGGCTACAGAAGCAGATATAAAAGACACACACACCCCTACTTTACCTGCTAGTACTATAGCACCACAGAGAGAGAGAGAGAGTGGGGGGGAAGGAAGGAGGAAACAGGGAATAAGACCCCCCCACACACGCACAGTCTGTTTGATCATCCATTAGACAAACCTTGAATAGGGCAACAAATGATATGTCAAATAAATCATGGAGCAATGTTGGTTTTCCAGAAAAAGTAGAACTGGAAAATTTCCCAGTGTTCCAAATAATTAGTTCCACCACTTCTTAGTAGCTTCCTGTAAGTGTCTTGTGTTTTTTCAAGGCAGTTTCTACATGTTGTTAAATGCTTTCCCGTTCTTGTTGAATTGTTAACATATTCCTGCCCACCTATTTACAGTTACCAATTCCTTCCTTCCTTCAGTGTTTTCATTGTACTGATGCCACGTGCTAGTCTTCTTGTGTTTTGGCAGTATGGCTTAGCTCAAAGTAACCACAAGCGCTACATGACTGACTACTCTTACGTTTCTAACTTCCTGAACTCAAGAGGTTCTTCTCAGGGAAAAGCAAAAGAAACCATAATCAAAGTCTTTGAAACAGTTTCCCTTCATTTTGTTACTGAGGAAAGTTAGCAAAAGAGGGGATATGTACCATGTACAATTCCATTCTCCTGGCCCAGCCTGGAGCCAATTGCATGTGGCACAGGAAGCGGGTGTCAAACCTCTTTTTTCTCATTTCCCTGATGGGCAGCTAAGCACTAAGTGTGGGTCTGCCAAAGCTTGCCTTAGAAGGATTACTTCTAGAAATTCACGTTCTACACTTAGTTCATCTAATGATTGACGGCAGCACAGCAGCCTAGACAATTACAGATAAACACAGGCATGGATGGCGCGGACAATTTCCTATAAAAATATCAAGCATTAGAAAAGTCTGTGTTTTCACATCACTGAAATCATGGATCAGTGTCAGGCGCAGCCTAGAAGAAAGAAAGAAACCGAGAAGCAAGAAAGTTCCCCAGAGTTGAGAAATCTCAGTTTCAATCAATCTCAAAGAAATCTCAGCTAATCTAATCATTTGAACAGACCTTAATAGAAGGCTGGGAAATCTGTGGCTTGCCAGAGGGACTCCGACTCCCATCAGCTCTTCTCAGCATGGCCAATGGGACCTGGGACTAATCAGTTGGAGCCCTTTATGACTGCGCGGTCTCTGCTCCAGCAATAATCAGATCAGTTACATTAGCTTATCTTTGCATAGGGTTGCAATCTGGGTGCACAGGCGCGTGCATCTAAAATTTCTTTGGCCTTAGTGGCCATGGATGTCACAGCAAGCGATTTGCTAGAAAATCCACCCCTTCTATGTGCATCCTGAACCCAGAATCCAAAAGGGTGGCTCGCCATTTGCTTTTCTTAAAGGCCTTGTTTCACGGTCCCCTGCTAATGTGTTGGACCACAGCAGCCTTTGCATCTATCAGTATGACCATGGCAACTGGGAATGACTGGAACTGCAGTCCAACACATCTGTAAGTCCACCAGGTTGGGGAGAGGCCAGCATATAACATTTTCCAGTCATATGTTACATGATAAATTGGAGCAGCTTTTAAAAATCTATCTAAAAGGGTGTTTTCCCCCCAGGAGTGCTAGAGCAAAGTCCCAGAAGGAGCTTGACCACAGCCTCAAAGTGCATCTCAACCACAGGTGCCCTCAAGGGCACAATCTCAGCACATCTTGGGTAACAGCAACTCCTTGTAATTTTGGAAAGGAGGTTCAGTAGGCGTGGCGGTGGCCCCCCTGTGGATGGATCCTCAAGACATTGCAGGATCCTCCACAAAGCACTGGTGTTTCACAGCAGACCTTCTGGGGTTTCTAGGGCTAAGTGAATGTAGATATCCACTAAAAAGCCCCACGTCATGGAATAAAGGCATGGAGAAAGTACCACTTTCTAATGCAGGGGCAGGCGATGTGCACCCTCTAGATGGTTTGGCAGGCATCTCCCACGACACCCAGCCAATAAAGCCAGATGAGGATGGTAACCGCAGGCCAAAATGTCTTGCAGGGCTGCAAGGGACCCTGTCATAATGACAGAGAAGCACTTGTGGGTTTTGAGGGGCTGCTTCGGTTTGGCTGTCTTAACTGCCATACAGAATGAGACAGGCATACTTAAGATAGAAGGAAAGCGATGTTAATATAACAAATAAAATTCAAGAAATTAAACATTTGCAACATGTGGGAAAAAGGTGTCTTGCTGGCTATGCACTTTCTCCTTTAGCAGAGGTGGCGTGCCAGCGTACACTTGTTGCTGAGGAGCCGGGCAGGAGGTCCCCCAACCATCCTGCTCGAGAGAACCTGCAGAGAGCTGGTCTGCCACCTTTGGTCTGAGTCAGCATGGATTTTCTTATGTCATGCAAAAAGCTTTGACTATTTTTCAGAATTGTTTGGCTTACGGCCTTAAAAAAAAAAAAATCCAAAGTTTCAGGCGTGGACCAGTCCCAATCTGGCTGGTGATTCAACCTGGATTTTCTGTGCATGGTCCACCAAAAAGTTCTTCCAAAATCTTTCCAAGGAAGTCAAAATGCACCAGCAGTTTCAACAAAAAATAAAAGCAGATTTACACTCCATTTTACCAAATCTTATTCTTTTTGGGCCCCGTCTTGCAAAACACTCGACAGACTCCTTACATTTGCAAGAGAAGACGCAGTATGTGACAAAACACTAACACAGAGGGGAACCCTATGCCTCCTGGTGCACAGGGTGAAAACCGAGGCCTCAGGAGCCTCCGTGTGGCGAGTTTAGGACTGGTGGAACACGCGGATGGCTTCCCCAAGGCAAAGAGCAAAATAGGGGAGACAGTTTAAAGTTTGCTTTAAAGGAAGCCCATGTGTAGGTTTAGAAATAACAATGTCTGTGTGCACAGATATAGGAGGGCCACTGAGAGCTATACACACACGTGTGCAGCAGGAAAAGGCCTCGCTTTGCCCTCATTCCCACATGCCAAGAGACCCAGGCAAATCACACAGCCTTCGCTGCAAGCAAGTCTCATCAACGGTTCCATTCCAGCCCCTCTCAGGGCCACAACTGAGACAGTGGGCTCGGCTTTCGTTGCTGACATTCAAAGGTGACACATACTGTGTAGGAGGGCTGCCTCTCAGGAAAGGGAAATGCAACTATCTTTAAGACCAGGGAGATCCAGGTTCAGAATCAAATCTCAGCCACAGACCCAGCCGGTCTGACTTGGGTCAGTCACCGCCCTTCTTCCCAGGGCTGTTGGGCAGATAGGAGATCAGGGAAGGGGGGAAAAACCCCAGTGGTTCTGCCCATGAGCTTCCAAGGGGAAGGACCAGAGAGTAAATGCAAGAGAACAATTAGGGTTACCCAGGAACAAAACCAGGATGGCGGAGAAGAGGTGTGACTCTCACTGGGGCAAGGCATGGCCTGCCCCCACGTCACAGGGGGGGCAAGGCATGGCCCTCCAGATGTTGCCGGACTGCAACTACCAGCAGCCCCAGCCTGGAGGGCGAAATGCATGAGGGTGACAGGAGTTACAGCCCAATAGCTGGAAGGCCACACATTCCTCACCAGTCTTGCACTCGGCCTGTAGTGCCAGTGAACACGCCGCGTCCTTTGCGGCTGTGTGAATGCTCACCCTTCGTCCTCACATGGGAAAGCACTCTCCCCTCCTGACCCCGACTGCGGTGGGGAGGCCACGCGTGGCAGTGGACCGCGTGGGGCCAGCGGAACGCATCTCAGTGAGTGTGCGCAGGGAGGAGCTGGGCAGGGCGAGGTTCCCCGCCGCAGGCACGCACGCAGCACCCACCACTGGGACAGGCGTCTGGCAAGCGCGGCCACTGCCGGCACGCACCGGCTGCTTTTCCCTGCCGCTCTCTGCAGGCCTTGCAGTATGAAGCGCACGCACGCTCGCACGCACGCCCCCGCTTCATGCCAGGAGGCCTGGCACACATGGCCTCGAAGACCTCTCCGCCCACGCGGGGGGCTCCCGAGAGCGCCCCGCACCGCTCCTCCGGGTGCTGCCTGCACTCTCCCGGGACAGAGGCGCCTCTCCGCCCACTCACCAGCGGCTCCACGTCCGGCACACCCTCATGCAGACGCACAGCTCCCGATAGCTGAGGTATTGGAAGACGGCCAACCAAATGTCCCGCTGCACAATGTGGTCAGAACCGCTGTCCAAGGGCAGGGAGTCGGGTTCGGGGCTGTCGGGGGGAGGCCGGACCACGTGCCGCTCCAGCTGCAGCAAGGGCTTGGGCGGGGAGGGCACCAGCGGCCAGTGGAGGAACTGAGTCCGGGCCACCATGCGCAGCCCTGTCTGCCCAGCGGGCCGGCCCGCCTTGCGCCCGCCCACTTGCTGCTTGGCCCGCTCTGTCCCCCGGCTGGACGGGCGATGATTGTTCTCTTTCTCCTGAGAGTTCCCCCGAGCTTTCGGTTGTTTGCCATTCCGCGCTGTCTCTGAGCCACCGTTGCGCCGCCCACCCTCCTCTTCGTCGTCCTCATCCTCGTCCTCCTCCTCCTCGCTGGTGCTGAAGCCCAGGGCAGCCAGGCGCTGGGAACGGGTGGCTGGGGAGGCGGCCCGGCTGGACACCCCCCCGCTGGAGCCGTCCGAGCCCCGGGAGTCCGTGTCTGAGTCCGAATCTGAGCTGGAACTCGAACTGCTGCTGTTCTTCACCCTCTCCAACATCTGGCACATCTGCTTGAAGCGCTCCAGCTTCTCCCGCTGATGGGACTTGTCTGACTGGGACGAGGGCTCCAAAGGGCCTTGGGGAACCTTCGGCTTCTGGTGAGAAAGGAAGGAGCTGGTGTCAAAGTTCTTGTGCCACCTAGTGATTCTTTAATTGATAAAATTAGCCTTCCTTAGCTGGGCTACAGAACCTATCACCTCCAGCCAGTATTCCTGCTGGATGATAGGCCCTGTCATCCAACCCATATAGATAACATCCGATGAAGAAAGACCGACTTCGGCCTTCCTCTGTGGGGACATTTACATTGGCTGCATTTACAACCAGGAGTTCTGATCCAAGGACTGAATTCCATTTAGGAGATGCTTTTGGGGTGGGGGGGGTGGGTCACATTCTAATAGTGGATGGAGCCAAAGCCTAAAGGGTGGGGCCAGAAACACCTGCCTATTTTAGCTCAAAAGCTTTTACTGCCGGTAGCTGAACGGTATGAGGAGCATTTCCCTTTCAGAATGGGGGGAAAACCGTGCAAAAGAAAGGAAGCCAGCCAACAACGAGCAGCAGATGACAAGGGCAGGGCCGTCTGGGAAAGTGTGGAAGGCCAGGTGGGGAGCCCAGTAGGGCCAGACAGGATGCTGGGGCTCTGCACCCCGGTTTGCACTTGTGGTGGCAACAGGCTCTTGCCGTAAACAGAGAAGTCCAGGCAATCCTGTCGTTATCTGGTTGCTCATAAAAGCCGCGACCCTGGCCTCCCCTCTGCTGCCCACCTCTCCCAGACATCACACGAAACAGACACGCAGCCCTTGGCAGCAGCACACTCTGGGAGATCCAGCTATGGTGCTCTGCCTCACATGATGGAAGGAAGGCAGAATGTCAGTGCTCGACCAGAAGGACATGCCTGATTTCTGCTTATGTCTTCCAACCGCTCTGGCAAGGAATCCCTTCCAGTCTGAGGGTCATGTTCAAATTCTGAACAGCTCTTGAAGGATGCTTTCCATGGTGGGTGGGTCAAAGGCAAAAGGGAAAGGGCCCACAATGTGAAAGCAGGCAGCCTTCGGCAGCTCAGAGCTCTCCTGCACAACAACTAAACTTTGAGAGAGGCATTTTAAGAAAATGCAAATGGAAAGCTGATTGGGGGTGGAGTCCTCCGAGAAGTTCAGAGAGTTGGATTGGGACCCTGGGGGGCTGATTTGGGGCCAGGCCTGAAATCCCCAGTCCATATGCTCTAGCCACTATTATTCATGCCTCAGGAAGGTGCCAGTTTAGACAAAAGCAATTGGAATTGCCTATGGAGAAGTGCCATCCTGAGCTGCCCGTTATCTTAGACAGCTGGAACCGATCAGCTTCCAAAAGGCCTTTGCTGACTGCTGCTCTGTTGCTGGGTACAATTTTAAAGTGCTGGCTTTGACTCAAGGAGGCTTCTGCAGCCGGGGACCCAGAGACCCAAAGGACACCAGCTCCTGTATTGGTCCTGCACAGCCTGGGACCTCGCAGCTGCACTGGACAGCAACTCTCGCTGTCCCACAGCCAGCACAGAAACATAAAACAAAGAAACAGAGCGAGTCAGAAGGGGTCTCCCGGGCCATCCAGTCTGACCCCTGGCACCAGCCGGCTCCGCTCACGATATGCCCACCATGTGCATGTCCAGCCTATCTTTGAACACCCGCACCGATGGGGCCTCAACCACCTCCCGGGGAAGCCCATTCCACACCCTCGGGGTCCTAACCATCAGGAAGTGCTTCCTGGCATCTAAATGGAACCATGGAGGGCAAAAGGTTGGGGAGGGCTATCCAGTGGGGAGCCAGCTTCATTGTTAAGTTCCTGGGCAAGGTATCTGATCCAGACAGCCTGACCTGTGTAAACGAAATAGACCATTCACGGGGAAAGATCTTCTTAGTGGCATGGCCCTGGGTGTGGAACTTCCCCTCACTCCAGATCCAACTGTCAAGATTTTACTTTACCATTGCTATCAAAGTCTGATAAAAATAACTCTCTTTGGACCAATGAGTGAATGGTACCTCGGCGAACTCTGCTCCAAGCTGCTTGTCTGCTGTGCTCAGCTTTGTAAAAACGTTCACTTTCTTAATTGCTTTGGAATTATTTAAGTAATTGTTTGCAACAAATGCTGGAGAGTCTACAGTCGAAAAACAAAATTATCCTTAAAAACCACCATAAAATTGCTCAGAAATTGACCCAAGTCTAAAATCTGGTATCATCTGGAAAGAAGTCTTCTAAAAAACATAACCAGGGATGGGGCAATATTTATTTTATTTCTTAGATTTATATCTTGCCTTTCCCCCCCTTTTTTAAAGAAAAAAGCAGCTTACATCCTTTTCCTCCTCCTACTCTCAATCTTATTCCCACAACAACAACCTGGTGGGGTAGGCTGGACTGGGAGTCTGTGACCGGCCCAACTGGCTCCATGGCCAAGTGGGGACTAGAACTCAGATCGCCTGAGTCAGCCCCTGCGCCGCACTGGCTCCCTCTACAGTTTGAGCATCAAGGGTTAGTACCTGCATGCTGTACTTGTGGCCAGTAAGTCACCACCTGCCTTGAGAAAGGGAAGCTATACATCAGTGCTAAGTGAGCAGGTGCCCGCCAATGTTTTTGGACAATGCCCACAAGCTCCAGCGAGCATGGCTGATGGTCACAGACCATGAAGGGTGTAGGGCCAAAGACGATCAGGTTACCTAAGACTGCCTTAATTAAATAAATGCAGATGATCAAGAAAGTGTGGGGCTCTCACAAGAACCAAAAAGCCTGCAACCATTGTTTGCATCTTAAGAGTACAGAGCACATCCTCGACGTTGGGTGGGTCTGTGTACACAGATATATACAAAGCACGCTGCAAAGATCTTTCCCTCACTGCCATAACTGGTATGCAGGGATGCTTGACCCAGTCATTTCCGGGCTTGCTTAAATTCTCAAAAAATCTCTCTGAAGCTTGTTCTGGTTCATTCCCATCTTCAGCATTTTTTTTTTTTTTTTTGGCTTGTTCAGACGGGGGAGCTGCAATTTCTAGGGTGTATTTTTCAAAGCAGGCACTTCCTTCATCCCACTGACTAAAACATGAAAAAACACAAAATTTTTACAAGTGGACTTTTTGCAAGCAGGATTGCAAATTTCAGAATTTGCAAACTTTTCCCAAAACAAACAAATAAGCACCTGCTTGTGTTTGGGACTGCAAACCATTTATGTCCCCAGGAGCTGTGAACAGAAACAAATTTCGCGCACCATTGCCGCAAATGGTCCGTGACTCATGGCTATGGCCCCATCTAGCGGTTGAAGGGAAATTATAGTAAAATGTAAGAAAAAATCTTTACAGAGCACCTGACAACACACACACACACACCCAGTCACCTGCTTCTTTCCAATAAGAGGGGGAATGGTACATTTGGGCACTATGAAGATCACTGGAGGGACACAAACAGGTATCCGTGCTAAAACTAAGCAAAGTCTAGTCAGCGGCAGAAAAGCAACACATGCTACCAAGGAGTCCAAAGATGTGAAGGCCTAGGGAAAAAAAATCTCTAGGACATTTTTTTCAGAGAAAGCATTTTGGAACTCTGATTTTTTCTGGGTTTCCCTAAAAGGCTTCACATTTTTAGTCGGAGGGCAAGGCAGGACTGGAGACTGAATACATGAAGGGTGCGACCCAATGCACGTTCAGACAGAATGGAAAGGCTTACAACTTCAGGCATGCTACACGTGCATAGAACTTTTCTTTCTAACTGTGCATAACCAAATTAATGAAGGAGCACGCTTGGCAGAGCAACCTTGTCCAGCCGTCCCGAACATTCTTATTTGCCCTATAGAATCACGTGTCTTAGGGGTCGACCACCTTCCTTGCCCAAGGAAGGTTCCCCACTTGCTCCCCAGCTTAAAAAAGAAGGATCAGGTCTCGAGGGAGAAGCAAGACCAGCTGCAGAAGACAATGCAAAGCTAGACCAATAGCCGGACTCGGTCTGAGGCAGGTGCCTGCATTCCGCTGTGGCCAGAGGGGCTGCCCCTCCCATGCCGGGAATGGGGCTCCAGATTGCTCAGCCGTCCTCTTTCATCATGGAAGGCAAGGACTATGAACAGCTCTGGGTTTCTGCCTCTCGGGACCGACGGATGGGGAGTAACAAGGTGAGAGGCTTTTGCCTTCTGACCCAGTTTGCTGGCCAGCATGAAAAGCAGGACGCTAGAGGGACCACACCCCAGCGAGGCTGTCGCTGTGGCTTCTCTGCATCCACAAGGCGTCAGGCTGGATGGCTTTCGGAAGTCCTGCCCTTTTCCACTATTCTATGAACTTTAGGGCATAATCCTCTGCCAGTCTGGACAGAACCTGTCAGGACGGTGCGTGCGGCAAGCCGTAGGCCTTAGGACAGGATGGCACCTTCAGCCTATTTCAGCAGAACCCGCCTTCTTTTCTAAAGAAGGGAACAAACTGGGCCCATGGCCATGGTAAGGGCTGAGGCTGACACTGAAGCCCGCCTTCCCGCCTGGCCTCTCACCTCCAGGTCGCTGGCCGTGATCTGGTTCAGGTGGATGGATGGGTGGGAGATGGTCCCCTTCACCTCGAAGTCTCCGCTGCCCATGCGGCTCCAGGGCTGCATGGACTGCAGCTTGTTCCCATCGGGCGGCTGCTCAGTGGTCTGGGGGTGAAGAAGGAAGCCCAAATGAAGCATCAAGAGACAGTTTCCTAGTCACAGGCAGCAAACATACGAGCACCGAGTCATTTCAGCCTGTCTGTCCTTGGTTTGGGAAAGTTTGAAAGTTTAACATGAATTGAGGAGGGCTTTTTAAAGAGCTGCCTGCATGTTTTATGGTATATAATCAAGCATACAGAGGAGCAGCATCACAGCAACGCAGCGAGGTGGTTCTGGATCATTTTGGATGTGGTCAGTCTGAAGCTAAAATCTGTCAGAATGATAGACTAGAAGTATAATGTTATGGTTTTCCAACTTTGTCTGGAGGTGGGAGAGGGTTATTCAGGCCCCCTGCGGCACTGATCCTGAGACTCCAAAGGCCAGGGCAACACCTCACCCCACTGCAGTTGGCATGGCAAGAACCATGCACACGGGCCCTGGAGAAGCGAGAACGGGGCAAGCCAGGCGAAGGGAAGGGGAGCAGGCCGAGGCTTCCTTCCCTCCACTTCCCCGGCGCTTTGTCCAGATGGCCATCAGGGACAAGGCAGGGGGGTGTCAGGGCACCAGATATGCACAAGCCTCTGAGCCTTGACACAGCAATTTAAAAATAAGTTCAGAGCAAAATGCTTTGCTTGCCATCACAGCTGCAGATAAGGCCAGAATAGTGCTCCTAAAGATTAGAAGCCAAAACATGTAGCTTTAATTACATTTAAAAGATACTGTGCTGTTAGTTTATCTCTCTCATATATTTGGTGCAGTTTTTGAAAATAAATTTCTTTCTGTACTTACAGATGGGGGATACTGTAGAATTCTATATTGTGAATAGATGTGAGAATGTTGGATAGGAGTGAGTGTGTAATAAACTTTCCACATAATGGACCAAAAGACTACCTATAGTTGAAACACGTGGGTATTTTAGGTATCAGATGGCATAATTGCACACATTCATTCTCCTTTCTTGTATTATGTGATCACTTTTTTCAACCTGTCCATCTCACCAGTTTATTTATGCTTACGGATTTATTGTTTCTGTGTTTTTAGTTGGATACATTTCTCATTGGCTTGCAGAGTCTGAAACAGCTATTACCATTTCTGTCAAGCTGGGTGTTATTGCAACACCCATCAGCCCCAGCCAGAACAGGTAAGGGTGAGGAGCTGCAGTTCCAAAGCGAGAGGCCTGTCCCTGATTTGTGTGAACCAGGCCAGAGAGGGGCTCAGGATTCTGGAGGAAGGAAGCTCTTGGTGGGCCAGGTGGAGCCTGTGAAATGCTCAGCCTGCTTGGCAAGGTAGATTCTCTCCAGACTTTGTCACAATCTCCCTGCTGTCTCACCCTAGTCTTGCTCAATAAAACCCACCTGGGCAGAAAAACTGAAAAAGCACTCACCTTTTTCAAATGCTTTTCCCGTGTGCCTTTTAACTGCAAGAAAAAGAAACGAGGTGTTGGGATTCTGGACCAATGTATGATTACCTAGAGACCCAGGAGAGACGCTAGGGAGCTTGTAGTAAGGATTGGGGCCTTCCACTTTGAATGGTGGGAGGAAAAGTTAGTTAGAGCAAGTTATCAGGAATAAAATGGAGCTCTGGTATCTATGAGAAGAACATTCTGGAAGACACAGCAAGCCACGGACAGGACTCTCATCCTCCCCTTTGTCCTTCCATCCAATACTTGTGGTCAACTCTGACAGCCAAAACTTTTAGCCTAATCACCAGCTAGGAATGCAATTGTTGAGCTTAACAATTGCTGAGCTTCCTCAACCTAGTGACCTTCCAGATTTCAAACTACAGCTCCCACCTGGCTGGGAATGATGGCAACTGAAGTCCAAAACATTTGGCTGGGGAAGGCTGGACTCATGAGCTAGGTGAAGAATGTTAAAATACCTGATGCTCAAAGATTCCACTGTCAGCTATAGCAAGGGGAGAGGGAATAATTATACTCAAGTACAGACTATGGCCTACCCTGGAGAAGTCTCCATTTGGGCTTTACCCCTATACTAGGGTTGGGGCTGTGCACCAGGGCAGGGTTAGGGTTACAAAAACGAGGTGTCCTGGCATGCTATTGATGGTTGGAATGTGTTCAGAACGGGCAGAAATGATGAGCTGTGCAGAAAAAGCTACTCAAGGACTGCTTTTTCAAAATTGCCCTCTTTTCAATGGAACTTGACCCCTATATTAGGGCTAGCGGAGTGCACCAGGATAGAATTAGGCCAGTGGTGGCGAACCTATGGCACACGTGCTGCAGCGGGCACGCAGAGCTGTCTCTGCTGACTCGTGAGCCAAGTCGCCCCAGCAGCTGAGCATCGGATAAGAACATGCATAGGGGCAATGGGCATGCTCGGAAAAGAGTAGCGGCGCCAGGGGATGATGTCATGAGTCGCGACACATTAGCCCTGACTTGTCCGAGCTTTCGCATATATATATTTGCTTGGACTGGCTGTGAGTTGTTTTTTCTAAACTAAAACCTCAGTTTTCAGGTTTGATTGCAGTGTTGGCCCTTTGCGATAAATAAGTGGGTTTTGGCTTGCAGTTTGTGCACTTGGTCTCTAAAAGGGTCGCCATCGCTTTTGATGATTCTAGATGATTCAGCCTGCAGCTGCCTGCTGAATGGGCTAACCCTCAAGAACGATGCAGGTCATACTTCAAAACACCCGGAAAGCCCCGGGTTGCCTTAGTCTGCCGCAGCAGCTGATAAGAGGAGGTGCGCAGGGTGGATCAAGTACACCGAGAGAGGTTCTCCTCCTCCTCTTGTGACGCTTGAACTTAGAGTCACCTGACAAAGGCGGTCAGCAGGATGTTCCAGACAGAAAACAGGTCATCTAAGTCAAGGAGCTCACTGTGCCAAGAGGAGGCCCGAGGGCCTCTGCTGCCTCCAAAGGGTTGATCAGACACATTTGGGTGAACTCCGACTCTGGCATCAGTGACAGCCTATCCCTGAGTATCTCAGGCACTTGGGGGAAGAGAGGAGGGGGGCTGTTATTCTCTCGCTTTGCTTCTGCACTTACCAGGCCTATTTGGCTGAGCAACCTGCGAGAAAAGAACCTGGGCAAACATGGCCTTTACCGCCACCCAGCAGGGCTTTTTGATGGGGACGAGGCAGAGGGCGACAGCAGCCTTCCCCCGTTTGGTGCTCTCCACGTAGTTGGGACAGAACTCCTATCACCCCAACAGTTAGCAGCAGTGGCTGGGGCTGATGGGATGCTAGGCTGCCTTTCAGGGCAGCTGCTCTCCCAAGGCAGCAGGCTGCCATATATGTGAGTAATAAAATACAGAAGACAAAGCCAGTCAGAGCAGCAAAAACTCCCTGAGACAACAAGCAGCAGCAGCAGCAGCAGCAGCATACAGAAGCTACAGCACAAGTGCAGCTGTAACTCGGTCTGATTAAACACGTGCAGCTGAAGATGACCTTGGGTGAGGGGAGGAGGGAGCGAGGGAGGAGGGAGGGCCGGCCTTGGGGCCTTGGTGCTGATCTCGCCTGGGAAGCGGCACCTTTGGAAGCAAGCCAGAGGCTCCCACCTTTTTCTTGGGCCCCGTGTCTGGAGGCGGCAGCTCCTTCTCCTTCTTGCGCTTGTGGGCTCCAGCCTGAACCTGGCTCTCTTCAGCAGATGGCGGGGGCAGAGGGGGAGCTGGCGCCAGTTTCTTCTTGTTCTGCGCAGGCTCGTCTGTCAGCTTCCACCGGACCCCGTCCTCGCCGTTGTCCGAGCGCCGCTTCCCCATGCCATCACCTGAGTCCTGCAAGCACGAGGAGGGGAGGGAGGCAGGTACAAATTAGCAGGCAACTGCGGCTTGCAGGGCAGACGTTTGCATGTGGGGGGTGCTACCTACCCCTCACAGCTGTAGAAATACGTGGCAGAGGATTTTAAGGCATGGGAAATCACTACGGGGGGCCAAAAGAGGGTCCTGCTGGATCCCCTCCTTGCAAAGCCAAATCAAGAGCTCCGACTAGGATGGAGGGACAGGGCGGCCGGCACGGGGGCACGGTGCGGCCACAAAAAAGGCACTGCAGTTTCTCTTTGGAAAACTGTGAGAGATGAAACTTGGCATTTCGCTCAGGTGCAGAATGCTTAGGGCATCATTTTTCCAGATGGCAGATGAGCCAGATGAAGACTTCTCAGGAGCGCCAGGGTGGGACTACAGAGACAACACAGGACCCCAAGCCTGTATTCTTCCTCACAGAGCCCATCTGGTAGGACTTACAGGAGGGGACTGGCGGGGGCTACAGAACCCTTTCCACCACCAAATCTCTCCAGACAATAAGGTTTCGCTGCCCCGCTCCCCAGATGGTCTATGAGCAATCCCACTCCAGCCAGGCTCTGGAAGCAGCAGCGGCCAACGTCATCAGAGGCTCCTTTCCCCATCACATTGCCTTCTGAGACCGTGATCAGCTGGGATGTGGGCAGGGCCTCTTCTGCATGGGCACCAGGGTTCCAGGGGCCTCCTTCCTAGAAAGGGCTGTTGGCTCCCTCCCTTCCATGTAAAAGACCCTTTGAATTACACATCTGCTGAGGTCTCTTTTGATTGCTTTCTGCTGTCGACTACAGCCCAATTACTTTTATGCTGCTCTTAGTTTAATTGTTGGGGGGAGCTTGGGAGTGGTTGTTACTACAGCTTAACTTCTTTTTATGTCCTGCTGTACATAATTTTTTCCTAGGCCTGAAAACCAAAACAACCCCCCCCCAAAAAAAACCAGTTTTGCAAATGCAGACTTAACATCAGCTGGGAAGAGAACTGGTTGCCACAAGAGTGACCATTCTCAGAGGAGAGCTGACATGGATGAACGGAGTTAAGCAACTCTGCCCTTCCCACTCGTGCTCACTGCCCCTTGCTCATCAGGCTGAGGACTGCACACTGGCCAGAGTAACAAGCAGCTCGGCTGTCCTTGAAAACAGTGGCAAAACAGCACCAGCTATTTCGGTCTTTGTTTTGTCCCTGCACAACAGCTCTGAGTTGGAGCCATTTACTAGAGCAAGGAGAATGCAGGATTTCAGCAAGTACCCTCAAGGGGCTGCAGTCATCATTAAATACCCTGGCATTAGAGTTTTGTGGGGCCTCGAGGGGAGGAAAAAAACACAGAAATAGGGCACCTTTCCTGGGTGTGGGAAAAAAATTAATCAAAGCACTAACCCACACAACTGAAATTCTATACAGTCCAGCAAACACACGTCTGGCCCTCCGGCACGTCTCTGCTCCGTCCCCATCCCTGCCGGCAGGCACGGATGGTCTCCCTGGCCATCGCAGCTCCTTCAGCCCACATCCACCTGGACTGGCGGCGTCTTCAAGCCACCCCCTAGCTCACCGCCCTGCAGTTCCCCTTTTACGTACTTTCATTGATTTGCCTTCTCTCTTACACTTGGGACATTCCCAGCAGTTTGGAATTTCGTTGTTGATGACCCCTTCGGCAATCCCCATCTGCACAGAAAGAAAGGGCAGGAGCAGGTTAAGTCCAAGAGGCCGCGATGGCCAGTAGCTCGCCTCTCTTCCTTTCTCCCTCCTTCTGCCCCTTCACCTTTAAGCAGCCTGGATGCACAATCTCATTGCAGATGGTACACTCCATGAGCGACAGGTTGAACTTCTCCTCTTCACCCTCCACCGTGTCTTCTTTCCCGGCCTCCCCACACACCAGGCACACGGCTGTGTGAGGTAGAACTGGCTGCAATGAGACAGGGTCAGGAAGTGAGTGGCAGAGATAAAGGATACGGTGGGGGGGAGTCTGCCCAAGCCAAAATCCAGCTAGGAGGTGCCATGGGGATCCCGACTGCAGCTGTCTTTGGGGTAGCCTAGTCTGAAAATGAGCCACGTGTACCATTTTGCTCTGGGCTTTAACCTGAGTGGGCGATCAAGGGCATAAAGACTTGGAAAGGTGAGACAGGCTATTTTATAAACATGTAAAAAGAAGCAACGGGATAAGGAGACCTTTGCAGCCTTCTACAGTATCGGTGGAGTGTGTGTGGAACAGCTGGTGCGGGAGGCCTGCGGGATATCTAGATTGCATAAAATGGTCGCGGGGCACTTGCTTCCTAGGCTATGCCATTCCAGGGTGAAGGAGTGGAGGGCAACATGTCTGAATGTTCACCTGTGTGAGCTAAAGAAATAAATCCCTGCACGCTGAAAGTCAGCATGTGTGAGCACTAAGGCTAAAGCAGTTCTTGAAACATGAGGTTTTCCAAGGGAGGGAGTTTCTTCACAGTTTCCATTGTGCTCTGATTTTCTTCTGGCTTTAGCTGAAACTCTCAACAGATTCAAAATGTTCCGAAAAAGTCTGTGGTACAGCGCTAGCTGCACATCAGGGGGCAGGTCGAGGGCAGCAGTGCAGGTGAACAAGCTCCCACATTAAGCAAGCAAAGAAATCCCAAATGTGGAAAGCTGGCACACTAATTAAAAACCTCTCACCCAGATATGCTTGTTTTCCACATGCAGGGTCTTCTGCCTATGGCTTGATTTGGAATCCCACCTGCGCCCAGAAATTAAAATGCCCAGAGGCAGGTACAGCACAAAATCTGCTACATGCTTGAATTATATGAGTGGCACAGGCAAAGCCAGAAGAAAGGGGCCTGTGAAAATAAAAGGAGCTGAACGCTGAAGGTGCTTGCCAGCCAAAGGATGCTGATGCTGCCAATGTACGGCTGGAAGCCACAGCGACTTCCCACTGCAGCAGGACAAACCCGCCTCCCTGTCACCTGGGTTTGCCACCCTGGGAATGAAAGAGCCACACGGTCGGTCACACACCCACCCCGTCCACCACGCTGCCCCGGCTCCCCCCGCCTGCCCACTCACCGCAGTGCACTGCCTCTGGAGGCACGACTGCTTCATGCGCCCAGGTCCCCCAAACTTCTTCATGTCCTTGCAGAAGTGGCACTCCCCACACTCTGACCGCAGGCAAGCTTTACACTTCCGGCACCGCGTCCGCCGCCGGCGAGCTCCAGCCCCCGCCCCTTTGCTGGACGACATTGGCTACGTCCCGCTTCAGCTACTCTCTGGGCTGCAGAGAGAGAAAGAAAATGAGGCAGAATGGGCGCGCTGGCAGGGACTCGCTGGGGCAGGATGATGGAGCGGAACAACATACCCGTCCACGAGGGCGCGGGAAGGACCTGAAAGGCAACGCAAACCAACCAAGACTCTGCGCATGAGAGAAAACCCTTCAGCGCATGCTGCACCTGAACTGGCATGCGGATGGCGAGGAGTGCAAGAGTATCCGATCGCCAGCGAGGACCACATGTCTGCAAGAATCACCAAACTTGGGGATCAGGAAAATGTATAGTCACACTTGATGCTGGAATGAATCATTTGTTAAGGAATATGGTGCTAGTTTGTTGTTTTTTCAATCATTGATTTAAAATGAATAGCTCACTCCTACACAAAAGACGGGAAGTGATAAAATTAGCACACTGATCAAACCGAATTAACTCCAGTGAGAGCGCGAGCTGAGGCTAAGTGACGCTTGGGTGATCTACTGGATCTGACTCCTGGGTGCCACGGCCAGCTGGAGTGTGTGCGATGGTGGGGCCAGTGCCTGGGGCTGGTTGAGCCTGAAAGAGTCCATCAATGGGCCACCCCCATGGAGGAGGGAGCTATGAGAAGGCCAACCGATAGCCAGGAGTCATCCCCACGCAAGACAGGCTGGGGCACGTCACATGACCCCTGCCCGCTTTAAGAACTTTCTGGCTGGGCTTGGTTCTTTGACCTGAGCAACTGAGAAGCTCAGCCAAAAGCCACATCACCTCCTCCCACTTCACCCACAACAGGCCATTCTAGGTACCACTATGCACATGCAAAGGGTTTTTCTTCTGTTAGGAGGAAAATGCTCAGGCAGATGACTGGGAACTCCTAACATGCTCTGATGGCCCCAGTGAAGAACATGAAACTCCTGTATTGGGAACAGGGCTTCAGGAAGAAGCATGGAAGAAGATGTCCAAGCAGAAATGACCATCCCTTAGGCATAAACTGCTCGACTGAAGCAGGAAAAGTCTGGTTCTTTCTTGTCCCCAGTGCCACAGAAATTAACTTTAGAAAAAATACCTCTAATTGCACACCCCTGCATTTAAAAATCATGTACAAATAAGGAAGCACGCTAGCATGCAAAACTACTATTTCAAACAGAGCAAGACCGCTTCCACTGAACGTAACTGCACCATGCAGGGCACAAATACAAGCAAAAAACAAAAGTCAACTCATTGTGGGTGTATAAAATGCCATTCCCTGGCACTGGAGAGTTTTAGATCAACTGCTACCGACAGGCCACCTAAAGTCCAATCACACGGGTGCCAAAATGATTCCCAGTCCAGATGCCACACTCCAGCATGCCTGAAGCGGGGCTGGCACTGGTGTTTCCTGAGCATCAGCTCTTCATCCCGTGTAGCAAGCTGCAGTTGCGTTGAGAGGAGACACAACACCGGCCCATCTAAGCCCAGTGCAGATGGCATGAACTGGCAGCAGCAGCTCTCCAGGGTTTGGGCAGGAATTTTCCTTGCCTGCCTGGGGATACCGGGGATTGACGCTAGTGCCTTCTGCAAACAAAACGGACTCCTCCACCAAACTACAGGCCTGCTGTTCCAGGCTGCTTGTATCCCAGCTCGCATTGATAAAAACAGGCAGTGCGTTGGATTATTTAATCCTTTCTCTGGTTTACCAGCCCCAGAGGCAGGGCGTGTTCACTCAGCAGGACCAACAGCCAGGAAGGAAGTTACAGACTGGGGGGTTCCAGGTAACCTAGCCTCCAGAAGGCACGAGGTGCAGCCATCTTGGTGGAGCTATGCAGGTCTGGGTCTAAAGCAGCACCTTGAGTTCCACCACAGGAAAAAGACAAGGGATAATATACTAAATAACATGAGCAAAAAAAGGAGCCCATCCTAAGAGAAGTTTCTCTAGTTTGCCTCGACTTCCCTGCAAGGCTCTGTCACACATCCCTGCCTCCAACACACTCTAACTGTAACATATGATGCAGGTTCTCCCAACCTAGAGTTTCACTGAAGCAGACATAAGAAAACAAGCAGACTGTCCTAAAGGCACAGTAAGAAGGGGAAGTAACAGGAGGATGACACAGAAATCTTAGTTAAAGGAAACATCTTTAAATAAATAGATCAGCTCTGCACTAACTGTTAATAGAAGCCAAGGCCATGGTGTACTCTCTGGCATGGCCTAGATTAGCCTTCCTGAGGTTTGGACTGCAACACCCAGAATTCCCAGTCAATGGCCCTGCTGGATGGGAATTCTGGGAGTTGCAGTCCAAATGCCTCTGAAGGCCACCAGGTTGTGGGAGGCTGGTTGAGATGCAGATAAGCAGATCCGTCCTAGGAAAAACTGCCAGCAAGGCTTTAGAATTCAACATCAGATTTTAAAAGGAAGGGAGAAAGACAACACCAGACATGCACTAAATTAAAACTGAGTTAAACTCCTAGGTACCAATATGTATTTTCTTCTTGTTTTTGGAGTTTTACAGCCCTTTCTAAGGTTGCCTGCCAAGCTGATGACTTAGAAGTGAAGAGGGTACAAAATGGGTATGAAACAGACACATGTTCCAGAATGACTGGCAGGGAGAGCAGCTCTGGAGTTCCATCTTCATGAGTAGGAAATACAACTGTAAGGCACAAGGAGTTGACTGTTGATAGGGGAAAGTGAGAGAGACCACAAGCAGAGTTTGGGGAAGTTGGAAGATGGGGAAGGAACATAATCACAGTGACCAAAGAGAAAGACGGTGCACTTGAGAAAACACCATGGAGTCCGCTTATTTAGGAAATAGAGAAGGATAATACAGGAACATTCTCAAAGGGGCTTTTCTGAAGCACGGAGGCATTGAATGAGGTGCAGACAGTAGAAGAGGAAGATGCTGCCCGAGGCGACTCAGAGGGATTTAATGTGAGAAAGTGAAAGGTAGAGCCAAGAGGGAAAAGGCTGTAAGTGCTCTATCAGGATCAACACCAAATGCCACACAGGACACTCTTATTAACTTAAGCAGCTGCGACAACAGATACACAACACAGTAACACAACCCGAAGGCAACAGGTTCCTGCTCCAAGGTGATTGCAATCTAAGAACCAAACTAAGAGTGCAATCCTATGCTTTAGACAGAAAAAAAAATCCTACAATTCCCAGCATGCTCCAGCTGAGCATGCTACTGAATGCTAGGCATTGTGGGACTTTTTGCTGTCTAACCATGCGCAGGACTGCACCTGAAGATCCCCTGTTGTCTCCTCCACCATCAGTACCGAATTCTGTCAAACTAGATCTCACCCTACACGTGTGCCAAAAGAACGCAGCTACAGAACCATCTCTCCATTACATAATGTCCAGCAGAACTTACCTTGCGTCATGTGGTCACCACATCCTGCCAAGGGGCAGCCAGTGATGTAGAAGAGGGGGCAGGGAAATGCTGTGATGTCGGGACACAGGTTATTTCTTCCAGACTTTATGGAATAAGGTGGGGAGCAGGCAGAGAGCAGCAGCACAGCTGTTGTTCTGGGTGGGTAACATTAGATTTGGCCCCGTCTTTCAAAAGGGAGGGAGATGCAAGGGCTCGAAGGGACTGATGGAAATACCCATATGGGTGGGAGTGGTTCATGGCAGCTGGGGGAGCACTTTACATGTTAAATAAAACTGCCAAGGGGGAAAGAAGAGCAAAGAAAGCAGCAGCACTACATAGGCATGTTCTTAAAGTGGGGACCCTTCATCTAGAAGAGAATGGTCCCTGTCTACAATGAGCTTACAGTTCATAGCAGGGCTAAGAAAACAGTTCCAGTTCCCTAAGAATGTGGGGCAGGGAAAGGACTCAGGAATGCCTATAACTACCTCTTTAAAAAAAAAATCTGATGTGGGGTACTTTAAGGGGCTGAGCCAGGGCAGAGCGATGGGAAAGGAGGATGGAGGAAGGCATGTGTGCCTTGGATTCTGAGGACACCGGTGAAGGCAAATATCTAACTTGATCTTGCTGTATAACCTGCCTCCGCTGCAAACACACAAAATTGGGGCCCCACCCAACACATACAGGAACAGCACAGATTAAATGTTTTGTCACCTTCTGCTAAGCCCCCACCCCCCCGCCTTTTCCCAAGCATGCAAGATCAGACAGAATGCCATCAGGCAAGACAACCATAGCTATAGTAACTTGGCACCAATACCTCATCACGCCCCAGCACAGCTTCAAAGTGGACAGGCCCGGTCCTGGAGACGAATCCCACACTCGGCAGCCTGGCCTTCCATGATGCCGGTTGCTGGATCCCCCCTCAATTCCCTCCGCCAACGGCAACCTGCTTGACACATCTCTTTTGCTCTCCCACCCCTTTAAAAGCCTTTAAGTCCAGGCAGCTTCTGGGGGTGAGCCACCGCCAGCAGATCCCTTTGGATCCCACCGCTCCTTGAGGAACAGAACCGGAGCCATCCTGTATCCAGGGCCCCCTGAAATCGGCTGACACGGCCCCTCCCCTCTCTTCCCTTCGTCCCCACCCCCCCACCCTGGGGTTAAAACATGAGAAACACACAGAGGCAAGACCGTTTTACAGCCACTAATTCCTTCCCCTGGAAATCGTAGAGGAGAAACTTTGGTTCCACACTTGCCCCCACAACACACACCAAAGCCACTGTCTCTCTCCCCCACTCTCCCTGCCCATCAGCTTCAGTCCATCAGAGAGGACCCCCTCACCCCTAAAATCCACCTGGCAAAATGATACATGCTGATATTTGTCTGCCTGTTTTCCTTTCAGGAATAACAACAGAGAAACCCTGCACACCAGCCCAAGGTGACAGGACATAAGGTGGAAAGAAAAGAATACCCAAGAAAACAAAACAACAAAGGAAATAGAAAGGAAAGGGAAAAGCGAAGAAAACACAATGGTATACCTTTCATTGTGGGGAGAGGCGGGGGGCAGCAGAAGCTCTCAGATCCCACCCCCAACAGATACGTTAGTGCAATCCGTGTGAACGGACAGCCCTCCCGCTTCTCCGCATCTGAGTTGTTGTGATGTTTTCACATGCTGTGTGCGTTCACACGATCCCTAACTCCATCCACCTATTTTTGGGGGGTGAGGGTTGTTTTCAAAGTGATGATGGCCCTTCTCAAACCACAGGGCATGAGGGGCTGGAGGAGAAGAGCGAATTATTTTTGAATGGGAAGGCTGGAGGTGGGGGAAGGGAGAAAGAGTTTGCTTCTGGAAAAGGAGACAAGGGTTTCATTCCTCGAAAAACATGATTTTGCAAAGCCAAGAGAAAGAGGGGTGGGGTAGGAGGCAGACTTACCTTTGGGGAGCGCATCCAGGTACCAAAGATTCTTCCTCATCCATCAGCAGCCTCCAAAAAAAGAAAAGATGCTATATGTCTTACAATCACTGCACACACACACACACACATCTCACAGGCGGGCACCAGCAAAAGGTGCCTGAGAATGGGAGGAGATTGGAACTGGGGGGCACCCCCCCTTAAAATCCATGAAGGGTTTGGAGGAAGGAGAGATGGGTTACTCACCTGCTGTGTGGCCATGGGGTGGATGGCGATTCTAATGCTGGATTTGTTGTCATGGTGGGGAGTGGGGGTGGGTGGGAGAAGAGATCCAGCCAGTTGCTGAAGGATTTGTGTATGCGTGCGTCTCTCTCAGTCCCCCCCACAAAAATGAGGGGGGAGGAGAAGAGGATGAGGGGCGGGACGATCTCCCCAAAGAGGCTATTACAGATTCATAGCAGCGGTTCCTCCACACCTCACCCCCTCTCCTGTTCTACCCTCCACTCTTTCCTTCCTTGCCCTTGGAAGAAAACAAGGGGATGATGTGTGAGGAGGGGTCCCACCCACCCCCTGTCCACAGTACATTAAATAAATTTTAATAAGGAGTCTGCTGTACCTACTCAGGGACCCCTAATTTTGGAAGGAGTCTTGGCATTGCCTACGCGCGGTGCAACCTCCAGCCCCCCCCCAGTCCTTGCCTCCTCCTGACTCCTCCCCCACTGCTGCCCACCACTGAGATTTTCCTCAGTTGCCCGAACACCCACCCTCCCCTTTTCAAATGCAGGCAGACCACTCCCCTCTCTAAGCCCACTCCCCAACTCTTTGGGCTCGCTGGAGATGGAGGCGGAGAGGGGACGCTTTTCCCCTTCTTTGCTTGTTACTCCAACTCCACCACCAGTCACTTTGGAACAGAAGTGTGTGCGTGGGGCGCGGGGGGGGAGGAATCAAAAGGGGCGAGGTGAACCTTGTCCCCTGAATAATATTTTATTAGCCTTCCCTGTAAATTAGAGGCACATCTCTGGACTTAACTCTTCCTCCCCCAAGTGAAGAAGGCCCAGCCCCTTCCTCAGCAAGCTCTCCACCTTCCCTCCCGGCCAAAGCAATGTTAACCTTGCTAAACCCTCGCTTCGTCGCCGGGGTGGGGTCTCCAAGTCTTCGCCCCGGCTAGCCCCCCTCTCCTACAATCCAGGGGGGCTGGTGCCCCCTTCCACTCCTTTCCTCAAGGGGGCTCTGCGCTGCCCAGCTGTTCCTCCCGCCACATAGGGGAGGGTTTCAAGCCCACCCACTCCCCTCCAAATTTGCCAAGCGAGGAGTGGGCTTCCACCCCCTCCACAGCTCCTCACGGGGGAGAGAGCTAGGCCCCACGTTGCTGGCGGAGCCCCCTCCTCCGGTCTGTCTCATTCTCCCCTCTTCCTCCTTCCCTCTCACATTCACTCGCTCGCTCACTTACACATACTGATACACACACCTCACTCACATCGATATACACATACACACAAAACCATCATGGCGGCCCCAGGAAGCCCCAAAGGGAACACTCTCCTCTCGCGTCCTGATGGGAGGGGTAGTTTTTCCCACCACCCCTGATACATCCGGCTCTATGGGCACCGTGGGAAAGTTTGGACTACAAGAGGAATGGCTGCAGCCGCGGCCGCGCAGCGTGATGTGGGAATTGTAGTTCTCTTTCCCCGGCTCAACGCCTTGGGTCCGTTGGTCGCCATGGCTTTAAAGAGGTGTTTGGACTACAGCTAGGATGGCAGGCGGTTGCCGAAGCCCCACTGCATCATGGGAAAGGTAGTTTTACTCACCCAGCGGCGGGACCTGCCGGTTCTCACTCTCAAAAAGAGGATGTTTGGAGTTCATGAGAGTCGCCCGCTGAGCATCATGGGAATGTAGTTCTATACGCAAGGCCCGTGCCGGGTCGCTTCCCCATTGGCTTCAAGGGCCGCAAAGAGAATGCTTGGACTACAATTAATATGGCTGGCGAGGAGGGGGCGGGGATAAGTCGAACGGCATTGTGGGAGTCGGTGTTCTGTGTCTCAAAGCTGGCTGAGCTCATTCTTGGGATTTAAATCAATCACGTTCATTTGCAACTTTCCATGTGCATGCATGGTCTGCAAGGCGAACCACGATGCACAGCCGCGTGGGGGGGGGTTTGCCCTGAGGTGGAGTACTTCTGAGCCTGTGCATAGTCCCCTCCAAAAGCAACAATCCTTTTTTGTTCTCTTAAACAGAGAAAGAAAGGTTTTTGGAGAATTTCTGCAATTAAAATGGGTTTAAAACTTCTGTTTTGTCATCCACTTGTTGAACTGCATCTTGCCCCTAGATAAAAATGCAGCACTTAAAACACAATGCAACACAATATAAAGGAGAGATAAGCCCTATACAGATGCACTGGGCCCTTCTCTCAATGGACTGTGTGTGTTTCCTCTCCATCCCTTTCTCCTCATGGTCAGGATCCCGATTATGTGGGGATATAGAACTGAATGTCTCACAGTGATGACAGCCAATGCCCAAACTCCTAGGACAAGTCCTACCATTAGGTGGGGTGAGGCAGCAGAGTTCAGGGGCAGGAAGCAGCCAACCCTGGCATGCTAGCCTGCTGCCCAGCCCTCAGCTGCACTGGCAGACAGTGCCCTGTTGCCAGCACTTGTGTCAGATCCAGTTCAGCTGTTTTCTCATTCTTCTCAGGCAGCAAAAATGTCAACGGCCAGCTGCACAAATTCAAAACGGCTTGTTTCAGCAGGTTCATCCATGATTCAGGGATGGGCAATTTGTGGCCCTCCAAAAGGTTTGGGCTACAACTCCCAGAAAACTTTAGCCAACATGGCCAGTGCTGAGGGATCATACAGTGAATAATCTGGAAGGTGACTCGCTGCCTACCTTTGATGTTGATGCTGAAAGGTGCAGAGGGAAAGACAGGACACCATAGGACCCATAGCACCATGGGACCTGTAGTCAAGTGGAAGTCTCTCAGCATCACCTTCAGGGGCCAAAACACAAATGGGTTTCCCACCTCACACTTAAAACAGACTGAGAAAGATAAAGCAGTCGGTTAACAGGGTCACTCTCCTGAGAGAGGTCATCTATCAGGCAGTCAAAGGATTTGGGTGCCAAAACCCAGTTTGGAACCAGATTGAAGTAGATCCAGATAATCTGTTTCATCCAAGAATGCCTGGAACTCACAGCAAGTGCCCACAGAGCCCTTGCTGAAGAGCCAAATCTTGGTGGTTACCTGATAGTTACTATAGCCCTTGAAGGCAAGGGGTAAGAGGGTCTCTTCAGAATCATCCTCACAATTGCCTCCTCCTTCAAGGATAATGAAGCAGCTCCTTTTCCTAATGAGGCTGTTTGCAAGAACAGGAACAAGTACAAGTGCACAAGAGAAATGCTTCTGCAGTGGATTCCCCGCATTGGCAGGGGTTGGACTAGATGACCTTTGAGATCCCTGCTAACTCCGATTCTAGGACTCCAATGACTGTCACTCAAATGTTAGAGGGTTTTTCATTACACTGCGTAAGCACGGTGTGTTATGCCCACATGCGTTGAACCACATGGAATTTAACTCAGTTATATATAGCTAATCCCCACCTCCGAAACACATTCCTGCGCCTGGTAAACAGGTGTCTCTTCTTAATTTTGTAAAGCCTCATCACAATGACGTTGCATTTCTCAGTGATGCTCAAAATATCAGACACAAATGACAGAAGCGCATGCTGCTCTCGAGTGCTCCCAGGTGGTGCATGCAAATAAATGAGGACCATTCGATAAATGGTGCGGCTCTTTGGAAAGAGCCTACCATTCTGCACAGGACTGTAAAAAAAGGGGGGGTGGTTCCTGTCTGTTCTCATCAACTTTCCATTCTTTGCACCAAGGGGACCAACAGGCAGAGCAGAGGGTCTGGCTGACTATCTTAATTTCCAGCAGCGCAACTGATACAGGGGCAGCCTGGAGCACTGTGGGAAATTTACATGGCCGCTCACTATCTGCTGCCCTGGTCAGGTCACCCTGGCAGGAGACCCTGTTAATGTAGGGAGGGACGCTGCTTCAGTGGTATAGAGTCAGCAGTGATGCTCCTTACCGAGGTATCTCATGACAGAGATGCCCAAAATCTGCATGCAGATAGCACTGTGGATGGAGAGGTCTACCCTGCCACCCCCAGGTGTTTCGGACTATAACTCCCAGATAATGGTCATGTTTTCTGGGCTGATGGAGTTCTGGGCTGTTGAAGTTCAAAACATCTTTCAGGCACCAGACTGGGGAAGGTTGGGCAGGACCAATGACCCAGCCCCAGGGAGACCCAGGTTCAAATCCCTATGGGTGATCTTGGGCCAGTCACTCTCTATGTGTGTCCTGCTTGATAGAACTGTTGTGAAGATAAAAAGGAATGGAGAACCTACATCCTGTCTGAGTTCTTCAGGAAAAAAATTGAGGGAAATATAATTTATACTTGTTGGGGAATCTATCCAGTCTTGCCTCAGAAACTGTCCGAAAAACAGCTTCCCTGTTGTTAGATTCTTGAGAAATGCATCGGGACTGGGGACAGGATCCAATCATCCATCGGCAGCCATATACATCCACACACCTCAAATGTGCAAAGGTAAGGAGTGTCACTTTGTTACGTGCCTTTCACTCCCACAGAAATCCACGGGATGCGTGAATCCAATCTGAAATCTGGATTTTCAGCGGGAACCAAGTGCAACTAATTCAGTGCATGTTTCAGAATTAAAACTTCAACAACCTGCTGGCTGGGGGATGCAGGGAGTTGTAGGACTTTTTCGCTATCTCAACAGGCAGACGATTGCCCCCTTACTTTGGATCCATGCAGTGGCATTTCAGGCGAGGCCAACAATGCCTGCATCATGCGGACACCAAAAGTGCTGTAAGCGCATCGGGGCAGGGACTTGCTGCCTTCTCACGACTCCGTAAAGCACTCTGCCCATCGATGCTGCAACGACGAAGTAACCAAGAAACCCTCCACCACAAGGAGTAGCCACCCTTGCATGCAGAATTTGAATTATCGATTAAAAAAAATAAAAAGCTGCGGAGTCGCCAACGCAGCCCACAGCGGGTGACAGATTTTGGGGGATCTTAGCATAAAATAAGAGCTGGAGGTAGAGAAGCACATGCAGCTAAGCAAAGCCTCGAGTTGCAGCAGGAGGGAGTTAAAGTGATAGAGCGGTGCAGTCCTCCATATCCTAGAAAGGCAGCGAGTGAGCGAGGGGGCGAGAAAGCCGGAGCGGGGGACGCGGAATGGGGACGGAACTTCCGGCTGGCTGCGCTGCCCGAAGCTGTCCGGGGTGTGTACCTGCCTCTGCCAGCGGGGGGTGGAGAAAGGGGCCGGGCCCGCGAGAGCGCAGCCCCTTTCCCTCCCCCAGAAGAAGAGGGGCTGGGGGCATCCGGAGAACTGGGCTCCCCGCGCCTCGGAAGAAGGCGGTGGGCGAGCGGGCGCCTCGCTGCCTCCCCGCCGCGCCCGCCCCCGTGCACAGGTACGCCTGCAACCGCTCGGTCCAGGCACGGGGAGGCGCCGGGGCCCGTGGACGGAGCCGGGGTCCTGGGTCGGCTCCCCCGGCCGCGGCGCGCCCACTCGGCTTCAGCAGGGGCCTCGGGCTGCCGCAGCCAGCTGTCCCCCGAGCGGCCGGGCTCGTTGGACCCTGCAGGCTGCGGCTGCCGTGGCGGGTGCCCGTGAGGGAAGGGGCGAAGCGAGCCCCCTCCTCTCTGCCTCTTCCCTCGCCCCCCACATCTTCCTGATGGCGCGGGCTGTCCCGTCGGTGCCTTTCCGTGGCTCTCGTTTCCATGAAGAGGGGGAGGGGGCTGTCCTTCCCCGTTGTGCGTTTGACTCCCCTCTGCAATGTGTTGCTGCCGTTATTGTTATCCTCTCCCCCAGAAGTTCAAGGTGGCATACATGGCTCCTCCCTGCAAACGTATTTTGTCCTCACAATAATCCTGTGAGGGAGGTCAGGCTGAAAGACAGTGGTTAGGCGGTGGTGGGGAAGAAGCCCACAGTGGCTTCTTTTTCCTGCCCCCCTGGAAATTGTGCATTGTGATTTGTCTACTTACCTTCACAACCACTGTCAGACTTTTTTTCTTCCTCTGTAATTATGTAAATTTGAGCAGAGAGTGGTCCAAGCTCAGTCAGTGAATTTCAAACTTGAGCAAGGGTTTGAACCCAGGTTTCTTTGTAGTCTGCTGCTCTAATCTAGCCTTCTCCAGACTGGAGCTCACCAGCTTGGTTGGGCTCCACCTTCCAGCAATACTGCTCAGCCAGGACATCTGAGGGCACCAGGCTGGGGAAGCTTGCTTTGACTGCTACAGCACTCCCATAACATCCTTCTTCCTACTTTTCCTCCTGCCCCAAACTTCTCTTTCTGGCCTGTCAAAAGAGACTTTCTTGTTTTACTTTGTTTTCTTCTTTGATCCTTCTCTTTCTAGTACAGTGGTTGTACTGACAGCTTCAGATTAGTGACTTCCTAAAGCCGCTGCTCACAGTGTGGGACTAACAGTTGGTGCTTAATTTTTCTTCACGAGAACAACTGGACTTCTAAGCCAATTATTAACAGTATGGAACAGGATGATGGTGCTTCTTAACAAATTGCAGTGCCGTGCCTCATAGGTCTATTCAGAAGTAACCCCCAGTGAATTTACAGAGACCCATTCTCAGCTAAACTGGAATAGGATTGTGATCTTCTAGAATACAAGGATTTGACCTTGGGCACTCTTGTGTGCCTGCCCTGTGCCTGTTTTTCATGAATGCTGCCTTCACTTTTCGTTTAAGGCAAGGGTGGGGAACTGTTGGTCTGAGGACCAAATGCAAGCTTCTGGGCCTCTCAGTCCAGACTGCCAGGCTTTTCTCAGGCCATGTCCTCACTAGACCTGCTGCGAGTGATCGATATTACTTACTCTGTCCTGCTCAGTCTCCCAGCTACAAAACTGTTGGAGAGAACCCATCTTCAGTTAGGGATGGAGGCTGCTTGGAGGCAAACACCAGCCCACTGTGGGCTGAACCAAGGCAAGAGTCACTTCCATGGCCTTAGTGAGAGCAGCTGGGCCTTTGCGTACACTTTACACAGAGAAGGTAAAGATTGGCCCCTGGCATCTCCAGTGAGGCAGATTCTGAGTAGCGGGACGGGGAAGGGTCTTTTTTCTCAGCAGTCCTGGAGAAGCCACTACTGGTTGGAGGAGAGCCCCAGGCAGAATTGAGTTCAGGGCCTTTTGTTTAATCCTTGGGTGATTTTCAGGAGACTGCTGAGGATTTCTGAGTCTCAGTCCTTTAAAAACAACTCCGCCCAATGTAACTTACGCCCCCTTCATTTTGATGGCTCCGCTTTAAGTAGGACTATGTCTGGATGCAAGCCTGAGACTGTTAAAATGAAGAAAACCAAGAGAAAAATCCAGGGGTGGTTTTTTTGGTCTGGAAAAAAAAAAGATTTGTGAACTCATTTCTGGTTCTAAAGACTAATTTGGGACCTAGCATGTCTTCTTTACTTGTCCTTTTCTACCTGTTCCAGCTACTCTTTAGCTATTTTGGGTGGATCTCAGAGGTCTTGTAAAATACAGAATGGACCTCGAGAGTTTTTCTTTTTTCAAAGAACTCCAAATGGCTAACATCATGCTTCTCCTCCTGCTCTCAATCCCCACAACAGCAGCCCTGCAAGGTAGGTTGGCTGAGAGTCTGACTGGCCCAAAGTCACCCAGTTGGCTTCATGGCTACGTGGGGACAAGAACCCAGGTCACCGGAGTCCCAGACCTGTGCTCTTAACTTCTACACCACATTGGCATAAAGTATGCCCGATTTTGTATGAAAATGACCAGCTCGATTTGGCGCAGGGTGGCCTCATAGTGCTGCTCCCAGCTCTGCTTGAGTCTTGCTCTCCTCACCTTGGTTTTGTGCCCTAGGATCACGTGTTTCTCCCACCACCACCGCACAAATGTTTGGCAATTGAAATTCCTAGCAGAATTTACCAAGGGCAACTTGTGGCCATTTGGATGCTTTGGCCTACAACCCCCATCAACTCTAGTCAGCGTAGCTTGTGGTGAGGGATCTTGGGAGTTGTAGGTCAAAACCTCTAGTATGTCTCAAGTGGCTCACTCCATTTGCCCTGGTTATGCTTGATCAACACCCAACCGTACACAACATTAGTCTGTAGCAGCCTCCTGCAACTTAGTACTCTTGGCTTGGACTTATGGGAGTAGCCACCCAACACATGGTTTTGGCTTTGGACCAGGTTTGGAGGCTGGGTTTGAAATCTCTGCGTTCACTGACCTTGCCCATTCTATCATTCTGCCTGACAGGGTTGTGGTGAGGACAGAATGGCAGGGAGGGGAGAATCCACATGCATTACTTCCAGGGGAGAAAGACCAGGATACAAATGTTCCTTTATTAAGTGAAAATGTGGGTTCAAAATATAGAAAGAACAGTGAAATTTTGCCCCAAATCCCATTAGAACCAGCAGGCCAATGTTGACGTTATTTATAATTGACTTGCTTTGGACTTTTCAAATTACTGTTGTTTTGTGCGACATGGTGATGTAGGTTTGGAATTCTCGGAACGTTAAGGGGGCAGTAAGAACATCTACCAGCACACACCTACCTTGTACCATGTCAGTATCGGTCCGTTTAGACAATGTCCCCCTGGAGTCTTGGGAGCCTTTCCCTCGCTTGCTGCCTGATTCGTTTCCAAAGGGTTGGAGCCAGGGATTGAATGCGGTGCCTTCTGAATGCAAAATGTGGGGTCTGCCGCTAGGCTTTGCATGTTTCCTTAGATCCCATGTCGCTACGGGGTGGATGGACCTACCATGGAAGAGTGGGCTGTCCTGGGTGAACGACAGAAAGAGCTCTACAGGGACGCTGTAACTGAGAGTTACGGGGACGTCCTCTCGTTGGGTAAGGAGCCAAAACTTGGCTGGGCACACACTGGGTGTATTGAAATGGGAGCTGCACATAAGCGAGTGCCTAATCTCAGTCTGATGATAGGGCTACGGATGGGAACGATTTCATATTAAATGTATCTCCTGTCTTTTTCTCCCTCGTAAGGCAGTATTCATGATTCTCTTCTGCATTTTATCCCTACAACCACCGTGTGAGGTAGGCTACACTGAGAATCAGTGCCTGGTCCAAAACCAGCCTGTGAACTTCATGGCTTAGGAAGGATGTGCTCTAACCACCACAACTGAATAGCTGCTGCCACAAAGGCAGCAGCCTGCTATGGTGTCTTTTTCTGTCGATAAATATTCTGATTTCTGTGGCAAGGACCAGAGAAATGAGAGCAGTTTATGGGAAGTATCAAGCATGTTTTTTTCTTCCAGGCAGTTGAAAGAAAGTGCAGGTTGGCATGTTCTCTACATGCGCGGAATGAGGCGGTAGAGTCCTGCAGCAGTGAAGTGGACGTACCACTTCCAGTTACAAGGGGGTGGGCAGAGAGAATGGTGTTTTTGGATGCTTCCTTGTGAAAGAAACCAACAAACAAAAGGAACATTCAGGCCCCTTGGAAAGACTGGAACATAGTTTGTGTGCCTTAACGTGCCTGCTTATAATATGTTACCCCCTGGTTTTTTAATTTGTTTTCATTTTTGTTTCTTGCTGCATTTTGCATGTACATGAAAAACAGTTAAATAGCACATCCTACCCCTGCAGTTGGTACAGTCCACTCTGCCATAACCAGATTCTACCATTTCATTCTGCTGTATGTGTAGATCAACCTTTTATGACAAAGAATCTCTAAATATTAATAATTCTCCTGTTTATATATGCTAATATTTATAGCATGTCATATGTATATTATTTTACTAAGTTGATTCCAGATCTAGTTATATCTGAAGGATGCCCATTGAAATCAACGGGGTGCAAATTGCTTGTAGTTATTTTGCCCCATTTATTTCACTGGCTCTTCTTGAAGTCTGAGTCTGGAGCCAAGCCAATATTCTTGACAACAGTGTTGCTCAGCAGCGTTCCCTCTAGTTGTGGGAATGGTGACAAAATGGGGTCACTGAAGAAGAGGGCGGTGTTGGCATGTTTGGACTGAACCCCAAGTTTGCAGAGGTACCCTCTTCCCCAGAGCCTCTTAAAAACCATAGGGGCAACCCCACTCCACATCAGCCCAAGGAAGATTAAGTAGCCATGTTGGGTTGAGTGTCTGTTGGGAAATCAATGTGGAAACCTGGCCAGGTGGCAGTGGTGGAGCAGAATATCCCGTTTGAACTCCTGATCCTATATGGCAGTCTTCCGTGGGAAGGCAATGGCCATCCTGACTGAGGATGAGGGAAACTGTGTCCCTGCAGAATTGGAATCTGTTGCTTTCAGCCCGGTGCTCCAGCCTATAAAGATTGCCTTGAATCTTCTTTCTGTCTTGCAGGGTGTTAGCTGTCCCACCCAGTTTTGTGTCATCTGCAGATTTTGATCATTGTTCCCTGCACTGCCTCATCCAAGGCATTGATGGGAATGTTGAAGAACACTGGGCTCAGGACTGAACCCTGCAGTACCCCCTGTTATCTCCCCCCAGTTTGAGAAGGTGCCGTCGATGAGCACTCTTTCAGCCAGCTGTGGATCCACCTGATAGTTGTTCCATCTAGCCCACTTTTAGCTAGCTAGTTTGCTAATCTGGAGATCACGGGGCACCTTGTCATAGCTTTGCTGAAGTCAGTTTGGATTACGTGCACAGCTTTCCCACAGTCCATCAGGGAGGTTACCCAGTCAAAACCATGAAATCAGAGTAGCTCGGCAGGATGTCATGCAGTGCAGCCTTCTCCAAACTTGCAAGCGAGCTCCATACATTCAGTTATGTCCAAGCAGGGCCATCTGTTGCTAAGGAAAGGGGAGAAAAGATACATGAACAAGAAGAGTTGGCTGAGATGGAAAAGCAAAATCCACGCACCCCCAGCTCCCAGATGGTTTTCTTGTTTCTACAAACATCAGTGCCACAAAAGCCTGCGAGTAGAAAACGTGCGAATAAAAATAGGCTGGAACCATGATTTTCAGAAAGAGCTGCCCTCTCGAGTTGGCCTAATGGTCTATGTGTTTTTGTACCTGGTCTGAGATAATTGGGCAGTTGCAGCTATGTGGGGAGTGAGAGCTTATGTACTTCCTGATCGTTTTCCCCTCTCCTGGGCAGGATTCCCCATAGTTAAGTCCAGCATGATCTCCTGGATGGAGCAAAGGAAAGAACTGCGAGTGCCGAACCAGGGTGCAGACCAAGGACCAGAAGAAAGGGAAAGCACAAGAGATGCTCATACGGGTGAGAAAGTAGCAAAACCTTCTCGAAGTGAAGAAGGCGAGCCAGAGGCCAGTGAAGTGCCTGGGGGAAGCACTTCCCTGTGAGATTCTGGGCCTTTTCTTTCTCCAGTCCACTTGGACGTGCGCTGCGCTGGGGGGAGGATCATTTCTGAAAGGCATTTTGCTACCAAAATTCAGCAAACTACTGCATAACACTCTCAAGTGCTAAAAATTCAGTATTTAGCACACTGTGAAGCTGATTGGTGAGTTGGTGGTGGTCTGGGCTGGAGAAGGAAACCCCTCAGAGCAGCAGGCTGTTGGACTACAGCTCTCATTATCGCCGACCCTCGGCTAGGTGGGCAGAGGATGATGGAAGTTACAGTCCAGCACTGCTGGGGAAAAGTTGCCAGACATTTGACAGTACATGGAGTTAAATAAGGACTGGTGCTTTCTTTGCTTTTGTTTGGAATGCATTTCATATTTTTTCTATCTGCATTGTATTTTGTCAGCGGCAATGTAAAATGGATGTTAAGGGAGTAAATAAGTTCCAACATCATGAAATAATGTGATTTTCAATTATGTTTTTATGGAGCTTGTTTTTATGTGTATTACTTTGCTGATATTGGTTTATATTGTGGTTCCCCCTCCCCCCGATTACATTAATTACAGATTTGTATAGATTAATTGCAGGTTGCATAAGCTGCTTTTAAGTGCTATTTGATATGGCTTCCCAGAACCCACTGAGCATGGGGGATTGTAAAGATCCCATGGAGGGCAGAGACTGCAGAGGTGAAAGTCGTCCCCATGTTTCTCCTCGCCTGCGGAAGACTCAGGTAGCCAGTTCTGGCTGATAAAGTCTTTCCCTCTGGTGCATGGGGAGGATAGGGGAGGCGCCGCTTGGATACATCATGTTGGGATAGAACTGTACCTCTGTACCTGCCCCACTCCCTGGAACTCCCACAATCCTCCACTTCCGAGGTTGGTCTTCTGACTGTGGAGTTGCGGCTGGCCAGGCAGAGCTGCACTGGCTGTAAGAATGGAAGGAAGGCAGAGTCAAGACTGGACTCCAACCCCTCCTAGACTCGGTCTTGTTGGGCATAGGAGTGTATACTGTGAATTAATCAATACCCCAGCTTTTTCCCAAGGATGGTTTACATAATCCTCTCCTCTCTGTTTTATCCTTACAACAACCTTGTGAAGTGGATCAGGTTTAGTGTCAGTGACTGGCCCATTCACCCTGCAAACTTCATGGCTAAGTGGGGAATCGAACTTAGGTCTCCTGGGCTCCAGGTCACCACTCTAACCACTCCACCGGACTGCACCTTGCAGTGGAAAGTGATGCATTATTCTTTTTATCATTATTTTAAGGATTGGGTTTATTATATGTTGTCATGATGTTGCCTTGTAAACTGCTCTGGGATCTTTTCCTTAATGATGTAAAGTGGTGTGTAAATTACCTGAAATAAATGACACTTACTTTCTCTCCTTTTCTCATCTCTGCCTCTTACCAGATGATGGGACATCCAGCGAGAACGAAGAATGGGATGAAGAAGATGATGAGGAAGGCCCAGCGGCTGCCGGCGACCCCAACCCCGAGAGGCCCCTCCGGGCTGCCGCACCGGTCCTGGGCTGGGAGGAAGCCTGTGGCGCCTTGCAGGGTGCTGGGGGCGCCAGCGCCAAGGCTAAGGGGGAGAAGCCTGCCCGCGGGAAGCGGCCCTGGGGCAGCCGCCACGGCCGCCTGGGCTACCGCCGCCTGGGGGCCGCTCCCCCCCGTTTCTTTGACTGCCCCGATTGCGGGAAGCGGTTCACCTTGAGCTCGCACCTCATCCGGCACCAGCGGGTCCACACGGGGGAGAGGCCGTTCGGGTGCCGCTCTTGCACCAAGAGCTTCTCGCAGCGGTCGGACCTGATGCGCCACGAGCGCACGCACACGGGCGTCAAGCTCTACCGCTGCACCCAGTGCAACAAGTCCTTCTCCGAGAGCTCCCACCTCATCCGCCACCAGATCATCCACTCGGGCGAGAAGCCGTTCAAGTGCAACGTCTGCGGCAAGCGCTACGGTGACAGCTCCTACCTCACCGTGCACCAGCGGGCCCACACGGGCGCCCGGCCCTACCGCTGCGCCCGCTGCGGCAAGAGCTTCGGCCGATCGTCCACCCTCATTCGCCACCAGCGGGTGCATGGCGATCCCGCCCCGGCCCCCGGGGACAAGCCACGCCCGCGCGGCATCTGGACGGCCTTCGCCCGCCTGCCGAGCGCCGGGGACGGGGACGCGGGGCAGATCCTGGCCCCTCAGGGGACGCCGGCCTCGCCGGGGCCGCCCCGCACGCCCTCCATGCTGCCGCTGCCCCCTCCCGCTCGAATCGACCCCCGCTCCATGCGGATTGTGGGTTGGCAGTGGGGGGTCGAATAAAAGGATGGAAAAGTGGGCAACGTGGCCAGTGGCAACCAGTTGCTTGGGAAGGGGTTGGCCCTGCCCGGGACTGGTCCTGAGGAAGCAGCAGCAATCATGGCTGCTGGAGAGGGAAATTGTTACCGAGGCGACCCTAAGAACTTATCCTTTTGTCATTCCGATTTTGCTGACCAGAAGGAGGTTGACTGGGGGCTCTTTGCTGGGAGCATGTCATTGCTGGGGGTGAATTTGGTTAAGCAGTTGCGGGGGACTAAGAATCCGGGTATCAGAGTTAACTCCCTTTCTGGAATGGGGAAAGGCACCGAGCAATGTTATTCTAGGGCAAGGCTTTGGTTGTCCAGGACAACCGAGCTGGGTCATTTGGTTACCATGGGCAATCAGTTGCTAAGGAGAGCAGTGAATGGATCACCGGGGTAATTCAAGGAGCGATAATCTGGTTCCTCCAGCAACAAACTGAGGGACAGGAATGGGTTGGTAAAGCCCGTGGTCACGGCGGTCAACTTTTCCCATAGTGTGGGAGTGGCTGCTGAAGATGGGCAGGAAAGGATTGTGCAGGTTTTCGTCAACTGTGGGTTGACTGAAGGACAGCTGGGCTTGGACACGTCACCCGAAGTAACTGGTTTCCATGGCAATAGGAGAAAGTGGCTGGGCATGATGGCTAATGGATTGCGGGGTCAGGAGCTGAAGGGAGCCACTGGCTTGCGGGCCAGGCATTGCGTTGGACTGTGGCTGACGGTGGGACCTGTGGAAAAGCATTTCTGGAGGGCCCCAGTTTGGAGATGTCTGAAGCACACAGTCACATTTAGGCTCAATTTGCACGGCGCTGGTAACTCTAGGTCTGGTAGACTGCTCTTGTCTACAGGTGGTTGGAAGGTGGTGGTGAAGCAGCATGAAGCCCCGATGGTTTTGGGTGCCACTATATAGTGGAGGGGTGTCAGGGTCTGCAGCTGGGACGTGGGCAGCCAGAGATGAGAGCAACAGAGGCACCGGGAACGGGGCAGCAGAACTTCAGGAAAGACCTCCAAAAGCAGGGTTTATGGGCAAGTCCCAACCATTGTCACGGTATGGCCTGAGGTCAGGAAGCAGAATATATCAGGGTAGAACAAGGACGTGGGCAGGAACAAGCCAAAGGCCAAGAACCAGGAGAACAGACAGAGGTGCAGGTACCTTGGACAGGATAACAGGGCGGGAGGCAAAGCAAGCGCCCGTAAGAGGCAGGCGCTTGCGGCCGTGCACAGCAAGGCAAGCCACGAGGCACGGCAGGGTACACGGAGGGCATGAAGCACAGCAAGATGCAGGAGGCCACAGGAACCCAGTGCAGCAAGGCGCAGAAGCTGAGCCACAGACAGCAGGCCAGCTGGCATTGCTGAGGCAACACAGCGAGGCAGGTTCCAGAGCAGGCAAGGGGCAGGCGCTGCAGCAAGGCAAAGCGCCCAGGCAGGGGCCAGGGGCAGGAACGGTCAGGCAAGGTGCAGGCACTGCCGCTACAGCCACCCTGCTTTGCTGGGGCCAGTTCTGGGGGAAAGCTGGCTCCTTGGTGGTGCCCCGCTCCCTCATCCCAGCTGGCACGCACCAGCAGGCAGCTTCAGCAGGGCCTGGGACAAATCCTGCAAATACAGTGCTGCTGGTTCTGGCCACCAGAGCAGCCCAGATCCTGACTAGGGGGGCTTGGCCATGCCTGTTGTTTTCTGCAACGCCAGTTCTGCCGCCCAGAGGTAGCGGGGAAGGTGCTTTACATCGAGTCCATCTGGCCTGTGTTGCCCAGAAATGCAGGAACTGGACAGAATGTCTCCCTCCATATAGCAGTCTCTTCCACCAAGCAACCTGTCCGGGGGGTGGGTGGGTGAGGTGTTCCACCCTAGCCTAAATTCCCAGTTGTGCTGTGCAGGGGCCATAAGTGGCTGCGTGGACCACAGCTTCACTTCAAGCAGGGGCTCAAAGCCTGAGGTCCAGGGGTCAAGCCCAACCTGCCTGAGGTCCCAGTTCAGCCCAGTGAGGTTCCACAGCCAGCCACACGCCTTCCCCTGGTCCACCTCACCTTCCCCTGACCCCCATTCTTAGCTGGCCTTTATCCCCTTCTGAAAACTTGAAACGCCCCCCAAAGACCAAGTTACCAGCAGTAACGGCTTTCAGCTAATCAAGGCTTGCATGTTTGCCCCCCCCCCCCCCAGTTGCCTTTGGCACTACCCACCCTTGGAACGTGGCCCCTGAGGGATCCTCCAAAACGGAATGCAGCTCTCATATTCCAGAGAGGGTCAAAAGAGGTCTGACACCCCTAGTTTGCTTGGAGATCTGAGATGAGGATTAAAGAATCAGAAGCCTGGATAAACCAACAGTTTCATTTTGCTGAGATCCAGGAACAAGGCATCTCTCTCCTTTTCTCCCAAGCATTGTTCCTGGCTCAGCTGAAACAAGATGGGCGTACTCCTGCAGTGACTTTCCGAGACCGCCCTCCCCTCTCTTCCCCTTCCCAGCCTCCTTTCCCTTGTCACCCCGTGCTGATAGGCTAACTTCAGAGGCAGGAAATCTGCACACCTCCTGGGACCGTTCCCTTTGAAGCTGAGAGCCGGCTTGGACATCAGCGAAAGTGTCTAAACTTCAAGGCCGGGAAGGCCCTGCTAGCTTCCTGTGTGCAAGGTTGTATGGAGGCGCACCCAGTCACATTCAACCCACATGTGTGGCCGGATACTGGGCCTCCCAGAACCGGGACAACTTCCTCAATGGGAGCCAGGGCCGTGGGCACCGTTTCTTCCTTCACTGGGGCCTGTTAGTTGCTAGTAGGGATGGATAGAAACGGCCAGGTGCTGGTGTAAGTAGGGAGGGGCTGGCAAGGATGGCTGGCTTTCTTGGGGCTGGAGAAATCGACTGGAGTGATGGACTCCAGGGCTAGTTGGGTAACAAAGGGGGTGGCTTGAGATCGGAATATTAATTGGTGGCGGATTTTTTACTGGGATGGTGGGGAGGTTGAATTGGCCTGCTGATTGCCCAGGTCAAGGTGTAAAGGATGGGAAACTTCAGGTGGCATTGGGCTGTTGCTAGGTAGTGAGGAAACTGGCAACTTGATTTGGTTGCTATGGAGCCCACCTGGTTGCCAAGGGCTGGTTGCTCAAATGAGAGGGGTTCTCAGTTTGGTTACCAGGGCAGTCAGTTGCTAGGGTGACAGATGTTGGCAGGCGAGGGGGGGGCGGTTTGCCAGTTTCGGTTGCCATCTTTTTCATGTCTTCCGTGGTTCCACTAGGCTTTCTCAGTAACCCACGTTAAGGCAGCCTGCTCAACCCAGCCTCTGGCGCCTGCCTTGGACTGCACCTGACAGGAGTCCCCAGCTAGTTCTGCTGGCTGAGGGCTTCTGAGAGTTGGAGAAGGCTGCCTTAAGATGCTCCCACCTTTTCTCATTCATTCTTCTATTTTCCGTCACCCCTGGAAACTTCCCTGTGACTCTTGCAAGAAGCCTTCAGACCTCCAAATACATCTGGATATAGGAAGTCCCTTGGGATTTAAAAGATGACAGAAGCAAGGTGGTGCCTAAGAAGTATCTGAAAGTGGAGATAGCGTGGGTGAGATATTTCAAGCAACCGGTTGTCTTTGGACCCCCCCCCCCCCCCAACTGCATTTCTCTTCCTGGGGATCAAAGTGATGTTTTGAGCAGGGACTCAACCCACCAAACTATGAAAGAACCATAATGGACATAATTACAACGTACACACTGGGGCTGGAACCCAGGTTGGCATTATGCCAGTTTTCCTTCACTAATAATTTAATGCTTGTTCTGGGGTGGACAGTGTTGTAATTTCTCTTTTCTGTAAGATGACAAATGTATTTATTGGTCCTTTGGCCTATGTTCTCCCCCGTTTCCCTATATTTGTGTCCCAGAGTTGTCTAATTTAGATTTAAAGTTTGTTACTGGCAGGGCCCTTTTATTAAAGAAATTATTATAAAACAAAAGGATGTCCGTAAAAAGCATTCATGGAGACTCCATGGTGCAATGGAAAATATTTATTATAAAAAAATAAAAGAAACATATTTTTTATTTAAAAAATTCCTTTGAGAACCCCCAGAGACCTAGCATCTTAGTCTGGAAGTTGATAATTGATTTCTTCAGCACTGTTTTAGAGGGATGTTTGAGCTGAAGCTTTTATGCTGGCATTGCCTGACTTTATGCATGGAATTTAATGGAGACCCAAACATCAGGGCCTTTCTCTCATAATTCTCCACTGTTTTCCCACTGCTCTGCATGTCTGTTTTCTTTCCACAGATAATCCATGTAGGAAAAATAAAAGATTAGCCTTCTGGCAGATAGTGCTAGGAGCCCTCTATCCGGAAACGCTCCTCCTCAGCTGAAGCACTGGACATGAAATGTTTCAGCTGAGGATAAGTCATGCTTGTTGTGGAGGACTTGGTCATAATCCCGTCATTCCTCAAGAGGACTAGTCCCTTGAACCAGCCTTAGAGTGGGGCAGGGTAATAGCAGTGGAGGCCAGGAAAGCAAATCTGAAACTAGAATGTGCTATGCGTGTTGACAGGTGGGGAAGTAACTGCTCCACGTTCACTGTCTTGGACTAGGGGAAGGCAGCTACTTGCGGGAAGAAAAGTAGAGAGATGCCCTCTCTTGGGCTGTGGTAAATAACCGGACCCTTGGAAAGACAAGGGTTGCTGGGTTCTGGTGCCTGGAGGAATTAAACCTGTAATGCCTCTGGATTGTGCTGCATTGCCGGTGCCAAGGGATCCCCATGGGACTTCAGCAAGGAAAACTGCAAGGGAGATGATGGCCACAGTAATCTGTAGCACTACAGTGTAGAAGACAGCAAGGGAAAGCCAGCCGGTTATATTTTCTGAATATACTAGACATACTTCTAAAGATCTGGCAGGGGAGGACTGAAGAGGAGGCTTCTAAGCCCGGATAACCTTCGCTTTCTCTCAAGGCTGAGATTTCTAGCTGGTGAACCTTTCCTTGTGGCTTTTGGTTCATACCTTTGTGATCCGTATCTTTCTTTGCCTGCTGCTTTTCCTCCTCCTGTCTGGCTTCTTCCCAGCCACTGCTTCCCTCCCTGAGGGAAAAAGAAGACCTTGATTCTGTCATTATTTCTGGTCTGGACTTCTCCCTTATTTCCTTCTGCTTACAGCAGCATCTAGCAAAGGAAGCGGTTGTGTCCCAAATCTCTCACCGCAAATAGAAGGGCAGTGCTAAGGTGTTGTGGTTCTTTTTCCTCGCTCTCCGCACAACGGTACTTTAACATGGGCCTCACTGAAAACCATTTTACGATATACTTAACACAAAGACCTTATTAGCCTAGCCCTAATGACAATCTCAAAGAGGTTTTCCAGGAAGGAAAAGAAAACAGCCAAGGTGTTAGAACTGGAGGAGATGGGTTCTTGGATGTGGAAATCTAAACAGGGTGCTTTCTGGAGTGGCACTGACTTGTATTAGGCCTTTAACTTTGGGAATGCTGCAATCAGGTGGGAAAGAGGGGCTGTTTTTTGTTCATGGGGACCAGTGCCTTGAATGAACCAGCAGCAGCAGCAAAACCTGTACATTGTAGCATGGCCACAAGGTGGCAGCACGGAGCCATCCGTAAGGGCTGCGAAGGCTGCATTAATCTCTCTCACACATGTTTCCTCGAAAATAGTGTCCATGTGGGAACGGGCTGGGGGGCTGCTTTCCAGACTACGGGGGTAAAAACTGGGGGGGGGGGGGTTAGACCACTCCTCCTTTTCAATGCCCTGTGATTCCCTCCAGTAAGGAGATGAACGCAGGTCACTCTAGCATCATTTGCTCTTGGTGGACGTGATCCAGCCACGAGTGCTGCTAAATTCTCTTGATTTCGGTAGAGAACGTTGCACAAGCCGATTCCTCCATGACACCTGGAAATGCTCATCGGGGCTCTGGGGTAACTTAAGGTCAGCCAGAGGAGCTGAAGTTTGAAACAGACGAATGCTGCATCTGGCAGACAGCTCCGGGTCCAAGCATTTATACCAGGCACAGCCTGCCAATCACAGCAGTTCACATTCCGTGCCGCGATTCCCCTCTGCACCTGAAGAGGGCGCTAGAGGCTTGACACAGGTCCCGGTACAACAGCCTCTGGGATTGCCAACCGGTTCACTGGGCCCAGCGCTTCAATTAATTGCCAAAGTTCTCTGGGCAGTAATCGCCTTGATCCATAGACACTAGGAAGTGGTAGCCTCCTCTCTGGGCTGTGAAAACGCCACCTTCCAGAGTCTACAGATCGCTGAAGGAAGGCTGAGTGCCGAAGGATTGAGGCCTTTGAGTTGTGGTGCTGGAGGAGACTCCTGCGAGTCCCTTGGACCGCAAGGAGATCAAACCGGTCAGTCCTAGAGGAGATCAACCCTGACTGCTCTTTAGAAGGCCAGATCCTGAAGATGAAACCCAAACACTTTGGCCACCTAATGAGAAGGAAGGACTCTCTGGAGAAGAGCCTAATGCTGGGAACAATTGA
>NW_025335377.1:67015-154095 GCF_004798865.1 Varanus komodoensis | reverse complement strand
CTGCAGGGAGATCAAACCGGTCAGTCCTAGAGGAGATCAACCCTGACTGCTCTTTAGAAGGCCAGATCCTGAAGATGAAACCCAAACACTTTGGCCACCTAATGAGAAGGAAGGACTCTCTGGAGAAGAGCCTAATGCTGGGAACAATTGAAGGCAAAAGAAGAAGGGGATGGCAGAGGATGAGGTGGCTGGATGGAGTCACGGAAGCAGTCGGCGTGAGCTTAAGTGGACTCCGGGAATGGTGGAGGACAGGAAGGCCTGGAGGAATGTTGTCCATGGAGTTGCGATGGGTCGGACACGACTTTGTGACTAACAACAACAATGAGTAGCCCAGGCATTGTTCCTTTCCTGGGGTGGGACAGCCCTAGCACTCTGTGTGAGCTTGAGGGAGAGCATCGGACAGGCGTGCTGGGCATCCACCAAAGGCCCAAACCCCAGTAGGGACCCTGTCTCTCTCTCTGGGTGAAGAAGCGGGCTGCAGAGGTGGAGAGAGGGGTCAACGGCAGGGGACTGTGGCCCCTGTTGGGCTCCAGACCCTTGGCAGATGCCCGACATGCGTCCCTTTGGCGTTCACCCTGTGTTCACCCAGACAAAGTGGTTGTGAGAAGGCTGGGAAGCAGCCCCCACTGCTGATGCTCTCGTTGGCTTTGTGGCTCTCCAGCAATGAGGCAATGAGAAAGCGGAGCACCTGTTGCTGGGGATCATGGTGCTGAGAAGGTGGACTTGCGACGGAGGACCCATCAAGCTTGCTTGGCCAAAGGACCCTCTTGAACCTGAAGTTAGCCACGCTTGGGTGACTGCAGGTGCAGTCTTGGAATTATTATTATTATTATTATTATTATTATTATTATTATTATTATTATTAACATTTCTATGCTGCCCCTTGCTGAAGCCTCGGGACAGCTTACAACACAATAAAATACATTGAAATACAATAGAACATAATAAATTACCATTAAATACAAAAATACAAAAAATACACTGAGATACAAACATAATAATAGAAAATTAAAATTATCAGTATAAAATAAGTAAATAAATAATATAGGAGGAGAAAAGAGAAGGAAGAAGAAGTTGCCCTGGCCAGATCATATATTTTAACAATTAAAATGAAGTTTAAATAAAAAGGTCTTTACCTGGCGCCGAAAAACCAGTAACGACGGTGCCAGGTGGACCTCTTTGGGGAGTGAATTCCATAGGTTGGGCGCCACCGCAGAGAAAGCCCTCCTCCAGGTACTTACTCTCCTAATTTCTTTCATGGAGGGTTCCCGGAGAAGGGATTCTCCCGCAGATCTCAAAGGGCGGTCGGGCATATACGGACGTAAGCGCTCGTTCAGGTAGCCAGGACCCAAGCCGTTTAGGGCTTTATAGGTCATAATCAACACCTTGAATTGGGCCCGGGCTTCAATGGGAAGCCAGTGAAGCTGATGGAGGACTGGAGTCATGTGAGCATAACGCCCCGTCCCCGTCAGCAACCTGGCAGCTCTATTTTTCACCAATTGAAGTGTTCAGACTGTCTTCAGGGGAAGCCCCACATAAAGCGCGTTACAGAAGTCTAGGTGGGAAGTCACCAGCGTGTGTGTCACCGTCGCCAGGCAGTCGTACTCCAGGTAGGGGCGCAGCTGATTAATCAGCCTAAGCTGAAGGAAGGCGTTCCTCGCCACCGCTGTCACCTGAGCTTCCAAAGAAAGCTCTGGGTTGAGGAGTACTCCTAAGCTGCGGACCTTATCCCTAAGAGGGAGTGTTGCACCATTCAGGACCAGGTCAAATCCACCCTCTCCGAAGCCCGATCCGCCAACCAACAGGACCTCCGTCTTGTCTGGGCTGAGTTTCAGTTTACTGAGCTGCATTTGACCTCCATTGCTTTGGGATTATGGCTTCTCCTGGTGTTGGAAATTCCCAGTTCATTGCAATGCACAGCAGAGGAATATTCACACACATACACACCCATACCCCCTGGTCAAAATTAACGTACCTTGCCGATGAGTTGCATTTATGTTTCCTTATATCAGACCATTTTTTCCAGAAGATGTCATGTTTTGTTCTGGGAAAAGGAAAATAAAATCTATTTTTAGCAGATGCAGAGCCCCAGCAATGGAGTAAGAACACTTCAGTTTGTTTATCTATTAAATCATTATATTTCCTGCTTTCACAGAGCTGAGAATGATCTGGAAACTCTGCAGCTCCAGGTTGCGTTAATAAGACATGTTTGTTTATGAACCGGGCTCGGGTAATTTTTCTCTCAGTACTTCTTCAATGGGAGGAAGTGAAGGAGCTTTATAGGCATCTTGGACTACAATTCCCATCACCAGCCATTGCTTTTGCTGGCTGGGTAATGGGAACAGCAGTCCAACTCATCCCATGACCAAAGAATGCTTTGCGGTTGTTCCCTGCCGGTGCCCCGACATTCTCTGACGTGTTCGGATGTGACTGACCGAGGATGAGCTTGAACGGCTGCTTCGCGTTTCCAGGTTCCCTCCCAGAGGCTGACTTCCCTCAAGGGGGAAAAAATCACCCTTTGAGGGTCCGCGGGGGATGCACAATCCAAAGGACACCTCCAGTTGTTCCCGACCTACAGGAAATAGTGTGGCATGTGGGGAGCCCCTGAAGCGACTATTTATTATTATTATTATTATTATTATTATTATTATTATTATTATTATTATTACATTTCTATGCTGCCCCTTGCCGAAGCCTCGGGGCGGCTTACAACACAATAAAATACATTGATATACAATAGCACATAATAAATTACCATTAAATACAAAAATACAAAAAATACATTGAGTTACAAACATAATAATATAAAATTAAAATTATCAGTATAAAATAAGTAAATAAATAATATAGGAGGAGAAAAGAGAAGGAAGAAGAAGTTGCCCTGGCCAGATCATATATTTTAACAATTAAAATGATGTTTAAATAAAAAGGTCTTTACCTGGCGCCGAAAAACCAGTAACGACGGTGCCAGGCGGACCTCTTTGGGGAGCGCATTCCATAGGTTGGGCGCCACCGCAGAGAAAGCCCTCCTCCGAGTACTTACTCTCCTAATTTCTTTCATGGAGGAGTTTGGGGAGGAGCGGGGTTGGTGGGTGGGGATCTGCTAGACCATTCGCTATAGACCCTATAGAGGAAAAGGGTGAGATGGGAGTAAGACAACACGAAGGAAAGGCAGACATTAGCGTGTCTATGATGCCCCCTCCCAAAGGTAGACCTTTCCGGACAGAGGGATTAGCATCTCCAAGGTGCACCTGGGGAGCAAGACTTGCCGCCTGGATCCCGATCCGATCAGCAATCCCATCTGAAGCCCAGAGCTGTCCTTATAGTGTCAGGCTTTCAGAAGCTGAGTTAGGCAGAGCTTTAGCTTGCTGGCTTCCTCCTGACGCATCCCAGTGGAGCTCGAGCGTGGTCTCCCCCTCTTTCTCTTCCCAGGAGACTCAGGGAAGAATTCAGAAGCATGTCCCTTTATATAAGCTGAACGGGTTACAAAGCCGTAGAAATCAAAGCAACGTTGTTCTGGAGGAGGGGGAGAAGCATCTGCCCATGTGAAGAGTGGAAGACAGTGGAAGCATCCCCTAACCTGGCAAGAGCTCCTGCTGTTGGAGGGCAGGGCAGCAGCAACCTTGGGTGGGGGGGTGTCTCTGCACTCTGTCATGTCTTTGCAGGGCTAAGGAACGCCACCACCCATTTCCCAGTCTCCCTCCTCCTCTTCCAAGGCCTCACTCTCTGCCTGAGGCTCTTCACCAGGTACTCTCGAGCCTGCCCAGTCCTCTGCCCAGCTCTGCCTCTGCCGCCGCCTCCAAAAGGGACAAACTGTTGCGGCAGCAAGGTGCGCAAGCTGCCCCTGCCCCTGTATGGAGTGGCAGATCTGCGTTGGAGCACCGGATCTCTGGGCAGCCACCTGCCCCATGGGCACCTGCTGAAATTCAGGTAGAAGATCTGTTGCACTGGATCCCCTGGATGAGCTGGCTTGCTGCCCACTTTCTGCTCACCCCCAGTGTTCCTCGAATCTCTCTGCCCAAGTTCTTTTCCTGTGACCCTGCGCTCCTCTCCCTTTCTGTACATCCCTATTTACAAATGGGCGTGTCTTTAGGAGAAACAGATTTTAGCCCATGTGTAAATCAGCATGGGCCAATCTGTTTAATCCCATGGACCTGAGCCCTGGTCGTCTTGGTCCCTTGCGCCACTCCAAATGCGCAAGATTTCTCATATAAAATGAGCAGGGCAGCAGAAAAGCTTCAGTCCACTTCTTCTTTCTAAACTTCAGATGTTGCTATGTGGATGGATTTAAAACAAAAACACAGCACAGCACAGCACAGCAAAACTGTGCTCAGACACACAAGATCTCCATCTACTGTAGGACAACTTGGATTTAGAATTGCCCCCCTCCCCGTGGCCATTCCCGCCCTGCCAAGACGGCTGCCAGCTTCCCTCGGCTGCCGCGAGCAGCACAGCCGCGCTCCCATAAGCACCAGCTTAACCAGTATCATCCCCCAAAACTCCCCAGACTCTTCTCTGCTTTGTCTTTTCTGCTTTTACCATTGCAGCACATAAAAGTAGTTCCAGGAAAACATTTAAAAAAACAAAAACAAAAAACCCCCAAGTCAAGTGGCCTGTTTGCTTTTCACACCATAAAAATAGTTTGGCTTGATACTGTTTCTCTGGAAGTCACTGGACCATTCTGTCAACATCCTGGCCCTTATCGAGAAAAGCTCGGGAGGGTTTTTTTTCTTACAAAATCTTGTACCTCCAGGTAGTTCCTTTTTGGAGCTCAGCATAGCCCCTGTGCCCTCTTGGCCACATACCTCATGTTAACATTTCCAGGGCAAACCCAGCCGTTGCGTTCAACGGGACTTATTCTCAGGTAAGGATGCATCAGGAGTAACGAAATGGTGGACCATCAGAGCTGGCGGGATAACCATGCCTAGCATCCCTGATAATGTCCTATGCTTCCTGGGGATGATGGCAATTGGAATCCTGCTACATCTAGAGGGCCACTGCTTCCTTACCGCTGCTAAGGGAGATTATGTCCTCGGATCAGGGATGTGCAATCTGTGTCCCTTTCATCATTTCTCACCATGCTGGGTTAAAGGCATGACATCTGGAGGGCCACAAGCTGCCCTCCCACATCTTAGATCGTATGTTCCTTGAGACAGAAACCTGTTTTAATGCTTATGAAACTGTACAATATACACAGGTTACATTATACAGGTCACAGTTCTGTTGTTGTTTTTGTTTTTATTCCTCCAAGCGATTCAGGGCATTTTCACTACCAGACTTGGGAGAATTTTTGCAATGGAAACAAACTCTGATTGCCCAGTGGCTTAGGGCATGGTTGACAGACCGAAAGCAGAGGGTAACTATTAGTGGGGAATCATCGGGGTGCTCCAGAGCTCTGTCCTGGGACCGATTCTGTTCAATCTTTTCATTAATGACCTGGAAGAGGAGGTGAACAGTCTGCTGATCAAATTTGCAGACGACACTAAAACTGGAGCAGTGGCCACAAGTGAGGAGCAGGTACTCCAGACCCAAAAGGATCTGGACAGACTATGGAAGTGGACGGGAGACAACAGGATGGCGTTCAATGTGGATAAGTGCAAGGTCTTGCACTTGGGCCATAGGAATAGGTGTCGTAAGTACAGGTTAGGTGACAAGTGGCTGGAGAGCAGCACTTGTGAAAGGGACCTCGGGGTGCTGGTTGACTGCAGGCTAAACATGAGTCAGCAGTGTGATGTGCTGGTCAAGAGGGCGAACGCCACCCTTGGTTGCATAGCCAGAAGTGTGGCTTCTAGATCAAGAGAGGGATTACTATCACTCTACACGACTCTGGTGTGCTCGTGGGCCAGAATTGTAAAATATAACCCCATATTTTAACTTAGGGGTTAACTTAGAGGGCGTAGTGGTGTAGGATTGAGTGCTGGACTGGGACTCAGCTGAGCTGATGCACCCTGGATGACTTTATTTATTATTTATTTATTAAAAGCTTTTATCTGTCGTCCTATTATATAAACATCTCAGGGCGTTGTACAATGACTTTGGGCCAGCCATACGCAATCAGCCCAACCTACCTCACAGGGCTGTTGTGGAGAATAAAATTGAGAGGAGAATTATGATACAGGTCCTTGGAAGGCAAAAATGGGGGAATGTAGATATAATAAATAAAAGGAATAAATAACACTTAAAGCTCTTGCTACCAGCAATGGACCCTTAGGAGAAGCCGGTCAACCTTCTAGTACTGGGACAGAACTGAGAAAGCATCCAATATTGATGATCGGGAAAAGCGGTGCGGCCAAGAAAAGGGGTGTGTCCTTCTGGGGAACCCCAGAGGGTGGGATTTGGCCTGGCCACCTGAGGCTCCCCATCGTTGTCCTATGGCATACGTCTGGCAGCAGGCCCAAGGCCAAACAGTTGCCCTTCTTGAGCAAGGATGGATTTGGATGCACATCTAACACTCTACCCACTACACAGGAAAACCCCTGCTGCATACCTACCCAAGGCCTCTGAGTATTTGGATGAGAAGCCTGGCTCTGCTTCACCCATGATTACTGTACCAAACAACTGCCAAATGCTGGTGCGGCCATCTCAGGTTCTTGTTACATCCCACCAAGGTGCCTTCCCTAGCTCCATTTCATCCTCGCAGCAACAGCCCTGTGAGGTAGCTTGAGCTGAGAGTCTGTGACTGGCCCATAGCCACCCGATGACCTTTGTGGCCGAGCGGAACTGGGACCTGGATCTCCTCAGTCCCAGTCCAACACTCCAGCCCCAACGCTAAGAGCTGGCATGCTCACTGCCAGACCTGGGAACATGTTTGCGATGGAAGCAAAATGGGTCCAAAATCTACACTCACTCCTCATTTATCAAAATGAACTGCAGAGCTGGAACAGGAAATGGAGCAGGAGGATGACATGTTTTCCGAAAAATTCTGCTGAATGCGGATTTACGATCCACCTGGCCCCCCTGCCCCATGTCTTCAGGATAACCCTCTTGGCCATGAACTGGTTCTTGCTGCCCTGTTTTCCCCCGCTGATGTGATGACATGCTGGGGAATCTCCAGAATTGGAGCAACAATTGCCTTTCACTCTCTGACGTCAAAGAAGCCGCTGAAGGGGTTGGCCACCGTCTTCGAGGATAAGCCCGGACATGCAAATGAGCACAGTTTTGGCCAAAGTTATCTGAATGCCTTCATCTCCTGGTGTCTGATTTCATTTCCTTAGTGACCAAGAAATGAAAGAGAAATTAGTCATTAGGCAAGGAGGATGTGCATTGTGCCAGGGGCAGCTAATAATTAACTCTCAAAAAGAGGGAAAGTTGAGAATGAATGGAGGGATAAATATGTGCTAAAAATAATTCATTGACGTATTTCTGTTTATATTTATAGTGTGCCTAAGACTGCCGGTGAGGTCACCGTATCTCCTACACACACATCACAAACTAGAGTCGAAATTACAGAGACACAATCATTATGCATGTTCTCAGTGATGTCTGAAAAAAAGGGAAGGGGGGTTAAGCCCTTCTAATTTCCTGTCCCCCTGCACCCAGACGAAACCTTCCCAAGTGTGGATAAAGTTCAGAGAAGAGGTATGAGAGAGAGCAGAAACTTATCCAGTCGATCATTATGAGCATTGTTATTCTTCCACAAGAGTGAATTTAGTCATTTATTGCATTCCATTCCATTTCTATGCCGGCTTACAAATGCTGAACTTCCAAGTGGTTTTTTAATGTATCCTACAGAGTCAAATCTTCAAAGTCCAATTTAAAAATGTTTAAATGTGGGAAAGTCAATGCTGATTTTGGAAATTCTGATTCATTTTGGATCAGCTTTTCAGCTCTGTTCCACCCGACACTGCCTCAAGTGCTACTTCCTTAGTGAAAAGATGGGATAGAGATCAAATACATAAACTCCACAGTGACAGGACACCTTATTAGCATGGCGTGTATCTTTATCTGGCCCTCAGAGAGGTGCAGATAGAATAGAAATAAAGTTGGAAGGGGCCTATAAGGCCATCTAGTCCAACCCCACTTCCACCTGTGGTCACCCATCCAGCTGCTGGCCACACCTTTCCAGCTAGCAAAGGTGACTCCGCAGGCCAGTCCGCTGTATGACTGCAGGACGTGGCTACAGCTGGTCCCTGCGAAAATGCTCCTGTTTGCATATCACAGCAACCCACTAGCCATGATGGGCTGGTTGCTGGGTGAACCACGATCAAGCTCGCTGTGGCTTCTTTGCTCCTCTCCCCCCACCGCCTTGCCTTACTCGGGGGATCCCACAGCAGGACTGCCTTACCTGCCCTCTTCCCACTCAGATCCCAGCCCTTCTTGGCTTTTTCTGAGGGCAGGGTATGTATGTTGCACTATTTACCTCCGTTGTTATTGTTGTTGTTGGAAAGTGTGAAAAATGATCTCCAATTTGACATCTAGTGGCAGCCCTGTCAAAGTACCCCAGAGGCATATTGGAGAGCTCGTCACTGGTTTATCACCTCCTGTTTTTTAAAAAATGGCTCAGTCGTGCATTTTTTTCATTTTCTTTTCATTTAGTTAAACTGATTCAGTCATTGCTGCATATGGTCCTGTGAAAGAAGCACGGGGGGCACTGTCCAAATAAAGGAGCTAGAAAGTTGATGCAACTGATAGCTCCCTTAAAAGGGGGGGGGGGCGGCTCCCACTTTCCCACCTTACTGAGCACTTGGAATCTTGGGGAAAAGTGGCAAAGTGAAAGGTCCTTCAGAGAAGCTGGTCCAAAATGGAAAGGAAAATAAAAAGGAAGGACATTTTAAAGTTCTTGCCATGGAAAGGGTGATCCAGTGTCCCTCTGATTTTACTTCATGTGTGACTTTGGTTTCTCTTGACAGCTCCCTTTTTGACAGCTGTCCAGACAAACTGAAGTTTAGAAAAGTGTTTGGTAGCCTGTCATGAGCAATGCCAACGAGGGGTGTGGACATTGGGCAAGCAAAACAGTACTTGCTTTGCACCTGTGAAAGTGTGCTGGTGCACACTTTGGGGGTTTTTTAAAAGTGAGTTGTACACGTGATAGCCATTCCAATGTGCCCCTTGAGCACTTTGATGGTGCTTTCAGTAGCTGTCAAACAGATCACTTTTCTTAATATTTGGAAATGGGGGGGGAATGGTAAGAAAGGCACAAAATGCATAAGGGCTTGGAATCATACTGATAATTATTTTATACTGATAATTTTAATTTTATATTATTATGTTCGTAACTCAGTGTATTTTTTTGTATTTTTGTATTTAATGGTAATTTATTATGTTCTATTGTATTTCAATGTAATTTATTGTGTTGTAAGCCGCCCCGAGGCTTCGGCAAGGGGCGGCATAGAAATGTTATCATCATCATCATCATCATCATCATCATCATCATCATGAAGGGGGTCTAGAGCTAGTGCCAGTCACCCCAAAGTACCTCTTGGGCACTGGTGGGCTGACTAGCACTGACCAGAGCAAGAATGACCTTTGCAAGAACAGCTGAGAGTCTTTGCAATTCTTGCTCAGTGGGTTGCTGCCCAGTTCTTGGAACCCACAATGGTGTCAGTTACCTGGGCTGAAAAAACAGGACAGCCATGATGTTTGTTTGCTTGTTTAGAATATTTATATGCTGTCCTTTCGCAGAGCCTCAGGACGGCTTACATAAATAAATAAAAATAATAATATAAAACATGATACAAATAAAATTCCAGATCCACCCTGGCTGCAGATGAGCCACGAGTTGTCAGGGTGGCTAATTACCCACAGATGACTCTCCTCATGGTCTGGGTTCGCACAACACAATAGCTTCTGTGGCTTGGAACTCACAATGGGTTGTTGAGTCATGTGAACTCAGTCATTCTAACAGCTGGTTAGACTGGGAGATAGTGGCTGCCGGGCCGGAGAGACCAACGGGCTGATTCAAGCCTAAGGCTGCCTCCTGTCTCCCTATGACTGGCCCAAATCAGCAGGCAAACCTCATGACTAACCCAGCAAACCTTGTGACTAACCTGACCTCTGCATGCAGAAGGTTCCAAGTTCAACCCTTGGCATCTCCAGGCAGGGCTGGAAAGATTCCTGCCCAGAACCCGGAAGCGCTGCTCCTGCCAGCCTGTGTGGGCAATGCTGGACCGATAGGCCCCCCGGCTCTGGGTGCAGCCGCTTCCTGCATTCCGCTTCCGCCTCTTAACTCATTGATCTGAGTCCACTGCTGAATCTCACCAGTTTGGGGATGGGGAATGGAGGACTCCTGCAGATCAGTTCGGGCAGGGCTCTCCCGTCCCTTCCTGACCCCTCTCCGTACAAGGAGCTGCCCTGTGGGTGCTTTTGCTGATGGGGATGGGGCAGGGGGCGCGATCACAGAGGAGGGGGCTCGTGGACTTTGGACAGAAGAGCTGTCGCTGTTCTGCCTCATCTCCGTGTCGAATTTTCGCCTCTCACGCAGCTGCCGAAGGCATAGGAACCCCGTCCCCAGAGTGGGAGAAGGAAAGGAAGGCCCAACCTTCCTTTATTTTGCTCCCCACAAATTCCCGCCCACCTGCAGGGCGCACTTTTCCCACCTGTCTAACCCTGTTGCATTGCAAGCCGCACCTGCTGAAATCCCCCTTCCTAAGCACCTGTTCCATGGGCAGCAGCCTTCTCCCCCTTTGCATCGGGCTGCCCTGCCGGGAGGGACGGGGCCAACAGGGCTGCCCACTCGATTCCACCACACCCCTTTCTCAGCTGGAACATGACCCAGTAGACCTGGCCTTTTTCCCAGTCTCTCATCCGCTGCTCCTCTTTCTTCTACTCCTTCAGTTTCTTTGCAAACAGTAACCTGATGCCAAGACGTGCAGAGAGGCCTGTAACAGCCAGGTGGCATGGGGCAGAGGCTGGGTTATTTGTCTCCCCCCAACACCCACCCCACTGCCCCATTTCCCACCTCTGGCACCCCACGGATTCCTTCCTGCATGCTCCAGCAATGCCCTTATCTGCATTTATGTACACACAGGCCCAAGTTTTCCCCCCATCGAGGAAAGCAACTTGTTTTCGGCACCGTCCTTGCCAACAAAATGCCATGTCAGAGTGTGGAGTAGAGCGCTTGTTTGTGAAGCGTGGTGGGCAGAGACGGAATCAAGCTGGTGCAAATAAAGAATGGAAACTTGGATCACCATCTCCCCCCCCCCCCACTCCCCGGCCACACCTCTCTGTTTCAGGCACGGCTTGTTTTCTTTAGAGCTGCGTGACAGGCTGAAATCCCGCAGGCCTGTGTTTTCTTTGCCTGGAGGTGCAACACAAGCAGTATCACCTGCTGGATTTCTGCCTGCTGTCCTGGGATGGGTGAAAGGGAGAGGAGAGAGAACTTTGCCACCCTGGGCAGCGTGGGAAATATATTAAATAGGTCAGGTTCTCCCTTCACGTCCTCGGTCAGAGAGGCGCAAGGGGTCCAGACTGCCCTTCCGAGAAAGGCATGTGTCATATGAGCCTGGACAGGAGAAGAAAGGCAGAGAATCAGCCCTGCTCTAGACGGTGGGATGGGCAGAGCCTGGCCCGCTCCCTGTCGCACGCCCTTCCGATGTCTCCGCCACACCTCAGGAGCCCTCCCTTCCTCTTCTTTATCTCTGGCCACTGCGTGGAGACGGATCAGCCACACGCCTAGCACCCCTCCCGTCCTCCTCTTATCCCTTCTTCCAATCTGCCACCAAACAATTACGTGGGGCTGATGGCAGTTGTGGGCGAGGAGGAGGAGGAGGAGGAGGAGGAGAGAGGCACTGCACTGCCCTCGCTAAGAAGGGGAGGCCAGGAGACGGGACGGTGGCAGCCTCTGCTCTTTCCTAGCAGGCAGGTGTACGCCAGGGCCTGGCCATCCGGGTCGCTTGGGCCTCGGCGTTTGCCCAAATGATCCGACCCCTGGCACCAGACTTGCCTGGCAGAGAAGAGTATAACTAGTGGAACTTACCAGCTGGATGATATTAGTCTCCAACGTTTAGAAATGACATCCCTTCAGTGTGTTTGACAGCCACCCCAATGCTTTCCCCTCTTTTTTCTCCTCTCCTCTCTTTTCCTCTCTTTTCTATACAGGAAATTAAACATTTCACAATCAGCCACACCTCTTCTTGCCCTCCTTTAGTTCTGCTCCACCCACAGCAAGTGTCAGGCTAGGGCAAAGACCAGGAAACTAATGGTCCCTTTATGTAGGAGGTGTTTACCTCAGAAGGGGAGGGGGCTGGAAATTTCAAAACATGGGGATAAATCCTTGGCTGCCTATAAAAAGCTGTCTCAGTGGGGCTTGGATTGCCAGCAAGAAAAGCAGCCCTGGGACAAAGGAAGGCTCAGCTGATGGTGCCAGGAGAGACAGTCAAGTCAGGAGCAGATGTTCAAGTATCTGCCGCTTGGGGGCGACAGAGGGAATCCCAGAGAACGTACCCAGAACTTTCCCTGGGGAGTCGAGGGAAGAAGAGATACCCCCCTTCACCATTAGGGGGTGACAAAGAGACCTTGGCATTGTCCCTGGGATCGAAGGCTCCTTAAAGCGAAGTAATCATGAGTCCTTCTGCCGGTAAGTGCAACCCTTTTTCCAGGACTGGCTGAAACTGAGATGTGGTGTTCAGAGCTGTTGGTGGCAGTGGAGAGCTTTGGGAAATTTTAAGAGCATCTTGGATTCCTGATAAGAGAATACTCATGCTTGCTAGCAGGTTTCACTGTAAATGTACTTGATTTTCATGATGTCCTTTCCCCAGGGAGCTCAGAGCACTGGGGTATCGACCCTACCCAATTACCCAGTGACATAGGTTAGTTTGATGTAGGTTAGGCTGCGAGGTAAGCCAGGCCAGCGAGCTTCATGTCTCGGGGGATTTGAGTCTGGGTCTCCTTGATACAAGTCTGACACTTGTTGGGTATGTACTGAACAGTGTTTGTGTGTGGTTGTTTAGAATGCTAATGCCAGCGAAGATGCAAGGCATTCTGAAGAGGAACTGCCAAATGGCAACTCCCCTTCGACCTGGCAGCGAAAATAGAATTATAAATGGAATAATGGAAAACTTGCTCCTCCTTAAGAATATCCCAAATCTGCCATCAAATGTGCTCTACGGTGAAGGCTGACCCTCGCTAAGGCAGGACAGGTCTGCAGCGTGGCCAGTGGAGACTTTGTGGCAAACTGCAGGCTCCTTTGGGCCAGAACAAACCTTAGTCTAAGTCTGCTTCAGCTCTTTGCTCTGACGGAGATCCTAAATGGGGATCGAGGTGCCAAGACTATTACAGCAGCTCAGGCACTCGTGAAGGACCAAACTCCTGCAGCTCCTCCTCCTCCTTGCTGTCCCTGCCCATTTTCCAGCCCCCTCTGAGCGTTCAGGCAGTGAGCAAAGAGGGGAATAGGGTCTGTGCCCTTCCCTTGGGATTGGGCTCAGAGGAGGAGGGCCATGAGAGGCCAGGGGGAGATAAGCCCTGTTGGAGAACTGCCCCGTCGAAGACCTGGAACTGACAATGAAGATTTCCTCTGTTCCTTTTCAGTGAGAAGCCTCTGGGTCCTTTGTGCAGCCCTGGTCCAGGCCGCATCTCCTAATCCAGACTGTTTTATCAACACCAAAATTGCGCAGACCTTCAACCTGGTCCACCTCCTGAAAGCCAACACCACCGTCCTTCTGAACACCTATGTAAGAGTTTCACCTTGCAGAATCTGAGGGTGCAGAATGGGTATCTCTTCTGCCAGTGTTTTTCAAGGGCAGCTCTGCCTGGAATTCCTTGGATGTTCCTTGTTGGGGTCCATGCAAGAGTGTTTCCGCACCACTAACGGTGAAGGGTCGAGTGTCTGCGAGAAACATCAAGAGTGCAGCAACTCAGACCCACGAGGTAACACCCCCTTGCTCTTGATCACCAAGAGTGTGGCAGTTCCCAGCTTTCCCAGAATATAAGCAATTGCAAATCACACTGTATCAAGTGCTGCTTCTGCTTCTGAACAGGCTCTGCCAGGTGCCTTGGGAAAATGCACAAGCCAGGTATCAAGGTGTTCAGCTGTCCCTGATTGTTATTCCCAGCATGTATTAAGAGTCCTTGCATTCAGGCTCAATCCACAGGGAGGTATTGACAGAAACAGCATATCAGAGTTCACACAAATGGTATCACCACATGAGATCACTTTTATGAAGGATTCGACCAGCCTTGCACAACCCGGTGCCCCCAGATGTGCTGAACTTCAAGAGCCAGCTTGCTGGGGACTGGACCTAGCCGGCTGAAGATCACGAGGGGTGCAGTTTAGAACATCTGGAGAGCACCAGGTCGCAGAAGGCTGGCTTGGATCAGCTCTTGGAGGAGAGACCTAAAGTGGGTGTGCTAGGCAGGAGAGAGATCAGAGGTGGGCACTTGTCACACAAGGCAGCTTTCTGGCCTCAGGGCCACTTTTGCACGACGGACTTGACCGCTTGACCGCAATGGTTATGGTGAACAGCCTTGTCTGTTCTTTAAGGCTCCTGGGCGAAAATTCTCTTAGAGAGAAGGGGGCTGATGTGAGGGAAAGGGAAAGGGGCCCAATCCTCTCCCTAAAGCAGGACAGGGCGACTTCCAGAGATCTGGTCTGGTGGTTGTTTTCATCCACAGACCCCACCACAGGCCTCAGAAGCCCCCACTTCATAAAAGACCAGAATGGTTGGTGCCATCAAATCTCATCAGCAAATGCTCTACAAAGCGCCGTGATTTAGCCAATTTACAAGCTGACCTGAACGCTTTTGACCAAGGGGCCAAATTTAACTTGCAAGCAAGCTAAATCTGGAACCGTCATGCATACCTTTGGGGGAATAGGTCATGGGGTCCACAAGCCGTGCACTGCCCCTGGCTTAGCTCTACCCTGAGTGCTGAGTAGCTGCCTCTCCCCCCAGCTCTACATGCAAGCTCAACAAAACAAAAAGCAGGGCTAGCAAAAACCTCCAAGCAATTTCACCAAGCAGGCTGTTTCATGGGTTACTAGTCCCTGGTAAACACGGGAAGGTCCTGGAGAAATGCCTAGAGCAGAAACTATGCTCTTGCCATACCTGGCCGTGCCAGCGCCCTCTGGCTAGTTGCACACCTGAATCACCGACGAAGAAGCAGCACGGAAAGGTGGCCCGGGGCTCCCTCGGCCCCACTGTTGGCGCTTGGCTCTGCAAGGTGTTCGAGGGAGAGGAGGAACCTGTTTGTCCCCCCCCCCCCCCCTGCAACCCCGGAGCTGCAATCCGCTCCTTTGCCTCTATTCTGATCCTGCAGAGAGTGGCTGGGTGCCCAAGCATTTCCCATGCCCCACTTCCCGCAACCTGCCCGGGCACAAGATGCCAAAGGGAATGAAGTCATCGCAACCCCGAGTCCTGGCATGCAGTCAAGGTGCAGAAGATCCGCAAGAAAGAGAAATTCGCATTGATGGAACTGCGGTTGGCTGAGCCAGAAAACAACAAGAGGCTTATTTCTCTGGCCCTCCCATGAGGAATTCCAGAGGGATGAAGGAACCTGGGAAGGGTGGGTGCCACCCCCGGAGTTACTGCAAGATGACTAGGCAGGAGGGCATCGCTGGCAGCTCTCCAGGGCCCTTTATTGACGCACTGCTGCCAGCTGCCCATAATGCTTAACCTTTCTGAAATCCTGCCATTTGGACTTGGGGAAGGGCTGGAACAGCGCAACCCCTGGAAGGTACTCATCGTCTTTCTTGTCTGGGTAGGATTCTTGTGCCTTTGGCAAATGCTCCGCAGGTACAGCTTTTCTCAGCACGCAGCTGCCAAGCCAGGAAGTTTACAACAACAGATAAACCCAGCTTGAATCTGGGTTGTCGCAACTTGAATTGATTACTCTGTGTCCTACACTCTGGCACCAGCAAGAAGAGAAACTTCCATGGGCAGCTGGTTGTCCACTGGGGGAAATGGGGGCTGGACAAGCTAGGCTTTGGTCTGAGCCAAGCGGATTTTTATACTCTTGTGGTCTTATAGGTCTCTCTCTCTCTCTCTCTCTCTCTCTCTCTCTCTCTCTCTCTCTCTCTCCCCTTTCCCAGCTGAGTCACCAAGGTAGTCCTTTCAGTGACCCGGGCTTCAGCAGTTCAAAGGTGCAGTACAAAGGAGTGCCAACGGCCTCCATCCCTTTCCTAAAATGGCGGACTCTTAGTGACACGGAGCGTCTGGACAAGAACTACGAGGCCTACACCATTCTGTCTGAGTTCCTGCAGCTGGTCTGGGATGACCAGTTTCACATCAGTGACGGCAAAGATGAGCTGCTGGAGATGCTGCGAGTGACCCGGCTGCGCATCCAAGGCCTGCTCAGCAACCTGACTTCCATCATGACCGCCTTGGGTGTCCCGCCAACCCCTGTGGCAGACCTGCTCACGCCAGAGGTTATTGAAGCCACTACCTTTGAGAAGAAGATTCGGGGCTACGTGGTATGCGACTCTTACCGGCAGTGGGTTGAGCGGACGGTGAGAGACTTCTCGCTTCTCATGGAGAAATTCCCGACTTAAGGATTGCTCAAGGAGTTGGTGTGGATGGCTCCCTCACACCAAAGGCCTTCTTGCAGATTTCGCAGGGCAGTGGGGCTGGAGGGAATGCAGGTGCAGCATCTTGAGCTGGGGTCGTGATCCTCTTTCAGCCTTACGGAACTCGGCGGCTGCACGGCAAGGAAAGGGGGGCAGGCCCCAAGGAAAACGGGGCAGGCCAAAACGCCAGCCTAGTTTAGCCTAAAGCTCTTACCACCAGCCTTAGAGGATGCACTGAAGCCTTCTGGAATGGGGATAGGGGGGATGTAAAAAAATCTGGGAAACACCGAATGACTGGCAGCAGGAGGAGGAAAAGGGGAAAGGGAAGGGGCCAGAAGAACTGGCTGCCTGGGAAACCCCAGTGAGTCAGTGGGTCACCTGGATGCATTTGTCCCATGAGGGTGGAGTTCTTCCTCTTGGGTCTGGAAGTAACCCCACCTCATTGAGTCCAAATGTATCCCTATCCGAAACTGAGTTCTGCAGGGGGAAATGATCTTGAAATTGTCAGTAGGGACTGGCTGAGTACGCATGCTTGCCTGCTTGTGCCTGGCCATGACAAAGCCTCACCTGCGATGTCACAAATACCTCTCCCAATTTCCAGAACCATTTTCCCACTTAAAAGCAACAACCCTTTCTCATTTGTTCTTTAAAGCAACACATGTTGCTTTAAGGCAACAGCGCTCTTTCTCTCCCAAATTTTCTTTAAAGGTTCACAGCCTGTCTAAAGGCAGCAAGGAAGGATATTTATGGCTCGGCTAGAATGATTTGCTGGCACGCAGGGCTGCCATTTCAGCAGCAGAGCCCCGCTGATGGACGCACTCCGAGTTCCCCGGTTCCGGTTCCGTTGCATTTGGCTCTGCCTGTAATACTAGCCTGAATGCCTGTGGTCAGCTGGACTCCTCGCAACCCTGCCTTTGCCCGAGGTCCTTCTTCAGGGCCAGACCGGTGCCTTCCGCTGCCACACTCTGCCTCTCTGTGTGTATCTAAAGTACCTGCATACACACCTGCGAGTGCTAATTAATGGGGCTGACAGCCTTTCCATCAGGCTACGGCAGAGGGAGCAAGGGACCTGGGGGGGGGGGGGTCACCCTCAGCTCGACTGAGGGGGCCGGTTGAGGGCAGGGAGAGGAGGGAAGCAAGTCCCCTCTTCTCCGGACTCTCCTCTCCCTGAGCCTTTTCCACTTCAGCTGCAGCACAACGTTGGGAATGGGCGCCTCTGCGCGCCTTTCCCCCTCCTTCCTCCCAATCCGTTTTCCTTTTGTTTCATGACTTTTAGATTGTAAGCCTGCGGGCAAGTGAGGAAGTTATCCGTCTGTGTAAGCTGCCCTGGAAGTCTTTCTTCCCTTTTGTTTGGGATCAAGGTAAAATGCCATGCATAGAAACAGTGTATGTCATAGTGACATTTACATGGGTAATTTATATACTATTTAATAAGGGACAATGAGTTCTGGCTTATTCTCTATTTCTGATGTTTTGTAATGTTCTGGAGCTTCAGGAAGGACTAAAAAGACAGAGCTGTCTTTGCAAGGGAATTGTGAACAAAAGAATATATCAAAGGAACTAAAAAAGGAACACAATGAGAATGCTTACTCATAATTTGATGTCTGGAACTGCACCCGGACATGAAGAGGAGTTCCATGTGACTCAGCCTTAATACTTGGATGCCATTGACTTGCTTGTCTGCACCTGGATCGCTGTGTCCACCTGATGACTAGCAGTTCAATGGGCGAAGCAACCCCAGCAACAGCACTGCATTCACTGCGATGTAGAAGATAACATAATAAATCACAATAAGGAAGGGAGCCCCTTCCTTGTTGGCCATTTCCACATGTGGTCTTCATGATGGACATGCATATGCGAACCCTGTCAAATACCTCATCCGAACTTTTCTCCTACAGGATTTCGCTGAGTGACTGAGTTTACCTGCACAGTGCCTTGGGCATTAGAAAAAAAGTATATCAGCTTGGAGAGTCTTCACACCATGTAACAGGGGTGGGCAACCATCTTTCTATGAAAGGCTATTGACTCACAGAGAAGCCAACTGGGGGCTGGAGCAGAGAGGGGCAAAACCAGAGCGAGAAGCCAGTGGGGTCATCCTCTCCCGCCTCCTTCTGTGTCCCCTTTCCTTCTGCCACCTCTTTTCTCCCTCTCTCAGGGCTGCCACTTTCTCCCTCTGTTCTGTACTCATTTCTCTCGATGGCAAATCCCTTTCTCTCTCCCTTTCTGCTGCCTCTGTTTCCTTCCCTCTCAATGCCACTCCTTTCTCCATTTGCTTATGCTACCCTCTCCCTTTTTTTCTATTTATAATGTTATTGGACTTCCACAACCCCTTAACAAAACCAAACATCTGTGCAAAGCCACTGAAAATACAAAATACAAGCAAAACCCCTCCTTTTCTCTCTGTCTGACACCCTTCTCTGTCTTCTTTTTGGCCATAGTGTTCTGCCCCCCCTGCCCCCCTTGTCATCTTTATTTAGTCCAATTCAGCTTGGTAGGTGTAGAGAAAAGCCTTTACCATTTCCCTCCAGATTTTATTTTGTGTATTACTGTAAAAGTTTTTTAAGGCTTAACTTTGTATATTTTGGTACCTATCTTTCTTTCAATTTATTAGGTTGTTATTGACCTTTTTTTTTTACAAGAGGGTTTATTTTGTATTTTTGTAAAAAAAAATCATTAAAAAACTGGATGAAACACTACCTTTTTTGACTCTTGAAAGCATGGTTGTTTGGGCAACAACAGCTGAGCTGGACTGAAAAATAGGGCAGAAGTCAACATCCCACAAGTGTGGAAAAAAAGAGATAGAACAGAGATGGCCTTCATATGATCTAGTGCTATTACTGAAAGTCTGGGTGGGTGATTTCCTGAAACGCATGCATAAGTCGTGCTGGGTTTCCTCCAAAAAGAATGAGGCATACGTTTGATAACAAAAACGGCGCTTGAAATTCAGCAGATCCGCAGTTTAACTCTAGACTCCCGATCCACTGAATCAGATTGATAAAATGTTTGACAGACGAGATGCTATTATTTTTCTGAGCTCACACAGAAGCACCATGGCACAAGGAAGAGGGGTCAGGCCAGGGCTGCGGAGACTTCCACACGGCTGTGAAGTGCACTGTGGGGAGCGAGAAGGATGGCGACTTTGGGGCTCATTCTCAGGGACTGCTGGCTGAAGTTCATCAGAATCAGAATGTGAGGCAGAGCCTGGAAAAGTGAGCCATGCTGGGGCACTGAGATGAGAGAAGCGGAGGCGCTTATCTCAAAGCCAGGCTCCCCTGGTGGGCCGGCAGTTCCTGGAAATAACCCAGGTATCCAGCCAGCAGGAGGGGTCCCTGAGCAGGGGAATTTCTCAGTCACAGGCCAGCTAGTCCCAGCCCTTGACCCCCTGATGCGACGTCAACAGAGGAAGGCAGCCCAGTCAGAGGATCAGCATGGAGAGAGCAGACGTGCTTGTTTTCAGAAGGCCAGGCATGTTCATAAGTGGAGTTCCTGAAGGCGAATACTGAACTGAGTTCAACAAACCGCTCTGCACATGCTTAGAGATTCATTCTGGGTGACTTGTGCTTTGGGGTCAGTTAAGGCCACTCTGCAAGAAAAGTGGTCTGTGGCTCTTGAATGTGCAAAGGAGGAACCCTGGCTCCCGACATGCGCTGGATGACCAGGGCTAGTCAAATCACTGTGTCCAAAAGCAATATTATACCACGATTAAACTTTACAGCAGACGGTGGGGAGCTCTCTCAGACTGACAGCCAGATTTAATGACAAAGAAGATGTCAACAGCCTCATTCTGGCAGTGGGTGGGGCCACAGGCCAAAGGGGTGGAGCCAAAATTTTAAAAAGCCAGCCTCTGCCCTGAGCTCGAAGCTCTTACTGTCAGTAACTTGGCCTTAGGAGAGGCATTTCATCCTTCTAGAATGGGAAAAACTGCACAAAACCCACAAAAATGACCAAAGGAACAGTGCTTGGGAGAAAGGACCATCAGGGAAGCTCTGTTGGGCTGAACTGGAACTGCAGGAAGGTTGGCTTTTGCTCCAGGCCGAGGTTGCCCAGCCTTGCTTTACAAATCAGCCTTGAGGTCAAGTATTCTTGGTCCCTGCTCTAGCACAACTAGAATCCAGATTGCTTGAGTCTCAAGTCTGCACCCTTAACCACTGCACCACACTCAACATGTGTCAAAGCAAGACAACTTCAAGAAACAAGGTTTGAAGTTGGCTTGTTTCAACAAAACATAGTTAATATTAGCCACGCTTTGCCCAGGTTTGAGTGACAAAACAAGCTCTGATCAGCAAATGGAAGCTACAGCTCCTGAACTCCACCGCAAAGCAGGAAGAGGTGGAGGAAGGTATTAGGGCAATCCTTAGCCCTAACTTATCTCACTGAATTATTGTGAGGATAAAATGAAAAGGGGAAAGATCCCTGTATGCTGCTGTGTCTTCCCTGGAGGAAGTGGGAAGTAAAAGTATGATAAAAATGAGACTCCCAGCCGAGGAATGGCAGACAGTGGCAAGAGACCTCGGGTTCATTGCTAATTTCTTGCGGCATAGAGACAGAAAGTTACTGGATGGTGTGTTGGGCCAGAAATCCCATTATGAATGGTTAGGAATCAAAGCTCAGGGATGCATGGGAGTGACATGTTTTGGCCGAACTCCCATGAGGTTTCCCTGTACTCCTGCTCACACTCTGCCCAAAATGCTTTGGGATCAGCATCTATCAGAGCCCAGCTTCCCACCATATGCCCAGGACCATATTTGATAAAGGAAGGCTCCACTTTGTTCCACTTCAGAGGCTCTCTTGTGGGTCCTGCCACCAACTGAGACGAGGCAGGTGTGTACCTGACAGAGGCCCCTTTGGTAGTGGCACCCAGAATCTGTGGAATGGGCTCATGAGAGAGATACCCCCAACATGATCACTGCCTACTTTTAGGCAGGGGGTGGAGGCATATTTATTTAAGCCATCTCATCTGGAGCTCACTTTTAGGGCCTATTCTGCTTTTTGAAGCCGCAGTTGGTTTTTAACCACCATTGGTGTTGTGCCTTAGTTTACTTTCAGCTTTTAAAGGCTATACTAGTATTATTTCACTGTGCATGGTTTGTGTACTTTTTGCAAAAAGATACCCAACCACCATCAACATCATCCTCTCCCCCTTAACTCCCTTCTCAGGCTTCCTTCTGTTCACTCCACCCAGGACTGTCTCCTGCACAGACGTTTTCAGGACCCGGGAAGCCTGCACTGTCCCGCTGCAGGCACGGGGCTGCATGCGTGGCATGCCCTTCCCCCTGCATCGTGCTTGAAGGAATGAAAGCACCGGGGAGCACCGGGCAGGCGGCTCCTGGGCTTCCGAACACAAGCAAACATGCCCTTTGCTTGCCTTCTCCTAGGGACGTGTGATGCGGCATGCCGAAAGCTTCAGCACCCGCCTCTCTCTTCTTCCGAACTGACTCAGACCCTTTGATGCGAGAGGATTCAGGACGTGACGGAGACGAAGGGATGGAAAGGAGCCAGCGATCCAGGTTGCTCTCCTCCACTCAGAGCACCTACAGGTGTCCAGTTTCTTTTCTAATCTTCCTCTCCTTTCCTGCACAGTGTTTAACTCCATTCTCGCTCCCCACTCCCCAAGCCTTGGCCACTGCTGCCCCCTGTGGGATGAGCTGGGGTTGTCCCACCTATTTTGGCTGCAGTTGCCCGGACACGGGCTGGGAGACCTAGTGGTCACGATTCCCCCACTGGTGGGGGTTCGGGGTACCTGGGAGGCACCAGACTGGGGATGGCGGCACTGTCTTTGATGACCTTGGAAATTCAACAGGGGCAGCTTTGACAGTCACTGGCCTCTTGATGTGGGGAAGACTACGCCCATTGATTGGAGCCTGCCATCAACGGCGCAGGTCTCCTGGCAGAAGGGGAGGGAAAAGAGAAGACAACAAAAGGTGCACTCCAGGACCGTTGTATATTTGAGGGGCTCTGGGTGAAAAGTCCATTGTTGTGCCCTTCCAATTTCCCATAATTCCTCCCAGTCACACTAGGTCAGCAGCATTGTGGGAAATTAAAATGGTGGCTGGGCCCAGCTGTCTTGTGCTGCCCAGAGTGCCAGGAAGGTGGCCATGTCTCCTGCTTTGCAGGGGTGCGTGCTGGATTTGAAAGGCTGCCTGGGCCATACCGAGTTTAAAAATATTTCAATCATAAGAAGGGAGAATTGGAAGTTGCTTCTCAGCAGTTAGAAACCTGACAGCAGCTTGAATGGGCACACAGTCCTCATCTTCCTCACTATAAATATATGAAAATACTAGTGATCATTCTAAATTTGCACCTTTCTCCATGACCATATGCATATATTATACAAATCTGCATTACCTTCTGCAAAATGTACTTATCCTTGGAGGTGATTCCTCTATTTTTTCTTTAATTACCTGCAGCTTGGCCACCTTCTTCACTGTTCCTGCATTCCCTGCTTCCATCACGACTCCTGTCAGGGCAGGCCCAAACCTTGTGACCCAGGCCGGCCTTACAGGTCACTGCTATCACGGAGGACTCCACCTGTGGTTGCTAGGCAACCTCCAAATTCTTCCCCCTGCAGAGCAGGCCCTGAGCTGGCCTTGGGGCTTCTTCCCACTGAGCCGGGAGCTTGCATGCAGACAGCTCGGCTTCCCAGCCCAGGTGCTGATCAGCAGCAGAGTCCTGCCCTTGCAGAAGTCTGCCCGGAGAAATAATTTTGGCCAATTTGTTTACAACTCAAACCAACCAATGAGACAGGCAGAAGTGGAATTGTAAAAATGCAGCAGTGGTAGAGGAAAGCTGTGTGTGTGTGTGTGTGTATAAAAGTTTGTCTCTCCTTGGGAGAGGCAGTGCAGTGTAGTGGTTAGGGGTGCAGGACTGGAACTCTGGCAATATGGGTTCTAGTCTTTGCTTGGCCATGCAGCCAACAGGGTGACTTTGGGCCAGTCACAGACTCTCAGCCTAGTCTACCTCACAGGGTTGTTGTGGGGATAGGATCGAGGGAGGAGAATGATGTAAGCTGTTCTGAGTTCTTTAAAAAAGAAAAAAGGTGGGATATAAATCTAATAAATAATAAGGTGTCCTCCTTTACAGAGGACTGCCTTATGTGAAGTGCTACTAGAGGACTGGCCTTTGTTGTAAAGATGTTTTTAATTTAATTAATTAAAAAGCTTTTCTATGCTGTCCTTCACCTTGAGTCGTAGCTATACACTGTTCCTCTCATTCTAGCCCTTCTCTCCTGATGCGACGTCATGGAGCAAAGCGTCATACAAATCTCATTTGGTTTCCAGGGCTCCTGTTCCACGCCTCCTCCAGGCAGTTGCAGGCTCTGGCTATTCTCAGGGTCCACCTGAACACCTGGCCGTGAGATAAGTCCTTCTGCCTCTTCCGTCTTGGAGGCACCATTTCCCAGGGCCCATCCTCCCCATCTGGGGAGTCTGAGTCTCCCTGACCCTGAAATGCATGCCAAGAGCAACCGCCTCTTTAATTTCCAACGGGCTTGAGCATCTGCTGGTTGGGATAGGCTAAGCCGAACCCATCTGCCTATTTCTGCTTGCTCTCAGTTTGCATTCACATACTGGTGGAAGCGGTTTGCAAAGTCACTTTCCTATTTCTTGGGTTCAGATCAAACTGAAGGGCTGGCACTGGCCGGAGTGTTTTGGTTGTAGGGTTTCTCTCTCAGGATGTTTTGCAAGGTGATACTTTCACACTCAGTGTCTTTGCACTTTCAGAGGGTGATGGTGATTATGTTACATTTCTACGTCTCCTTTTTCCCTCTTGCAAGGAATCCAAGGTCCTCCTCTCCATGTTATCCTCACAACAACCCTGTGAGGTAGGTTAGGCTGAGAGTCTGTGACTGGCCCAAAGTCACCCAGTGAACTTCAAGCTTGAGTGGGGATTGAAACTTGATCTATTCTCTCAGCACTATGCCCATGCAGGCTTTCAAAGGCAGTTAATCTTTCTGGTTGATGCTCCTGCTACAGCTGTTATCCTAAAATGTCTCAATTTCCTCCCCTCCTTTGACCTTCGCCTTATAGTCTTTTGCTCCCTATGAAAATGAGCTTTCTCTTTCATTTTGGCAGCCTTGGGTATCCCTAGTTTTATCTTACCCTGCCAGTCAGTTTCTTCTAGCCCTTCTTGTTATGCAGGCACAAGGAATTTCCAGAAGAGGAAATGTAAGCAAAGGAATGACAAATTGCAGACTTGCTCTGTGTTAGCACAGTAGCTGTAGACCAAGCGATCAGCTGCATCCACGTTAAATGCTTCATCCACTCCGAGTTCTCAAGTCAAGATTGTTATTTATTTACGAAGGATTTGAGGTTTTCAACGTTCCAGAGAAATAGGTGTTTGCATTTAAAAATCAAATAATATTTAACCCAGATCCTTGTTATTGATTGGGGAATTATGGCTCTCAGACACTGCATTCCAGTGATGGGCAGAGTTGAACGGCGACAGGACCAGGAGCAAAGGGTGTGGGACAGAATACCAACATACTTTTGCTTTAACTGTAGTTACTGCCAGTAACTAAGTCTTTGGAAAGGCATTTCATTCTTTAAAGTGTGTGTGTGTGTGTGTGTTGGGGGGGGGGGATGCACAAAAACTAGGAAAGCACAAAACCACCATCACACAAGGGAAGCGGATGTGGCTCTTTGGGGAACAGCACAGGGCCAGTTGGGACCCAAGTAGCTGGTTGGGAGGCCCGTGTTTAATTGCCGCTGGTCTCCATAACTCACATATGAAAGCGTTACATCCAGTAGGAAAAGCAAGCAGTATTTCTCCTTAGAAGACGAGGATAAAAAGGCATATGTTCAGAACACAGCCCTGTTTTATGTTGTACCTTTTCTAGAGAGGTTCACATTTGAGGGAAGGAGGAAAAAGACATTCAGGCAGAATTCTGACTATTTACTATTAGATTTATAGCCCACTTTTTTTTAAAGAACTCAAACGGCTGACATCATTCTCTTCTTCCTGCTCTCAATCTTACCCCATAACAACAACCCTGTGAGGTAGGCTGGGCTGAGAGTCTGTGATTGGCCCAACGTCACCCAGCTGGCTCCATGGCTGGGCAGGATTTGAACCCAGATCACCTGAGTCTCAATCCTACGCTCTTCAGCACTACGCCACACTGGCTCTCAGTTATTCTATTGATTTTATTGTTAAACTTATATGCTGCTAAATTGGCCTAAAGGCTCTCTAGTGAATGACACCATCCTAACCTTGGAAAATAACTGGAAGAGGTGTAAAATTTGAGGAGATCTCTGTCCTTGCTTCCTTCCAGATGGCACAGGCAAAAATATAGGGTCTCTGCAGTTGAACCAGAAGTGGGGGCAGGTTCATAGATGAAGCCAGATGATGGTGAGCACCAAACTCTTGACTGAGCCTATGTGGTGAAATTCTGTGAAAAAAATGTATTTACCTATACATGTAACAGCATACAGGGTTAGAAAACAAGAAAAAAGCCAAGTGTGGGAGAATATTCCTGCCCTTTGCCCTTTTGGGAACCGCCTCTCAAAGAAAGTAAATACAGATCTCACAGCCCAGCAGTTCTATTTTGGGTACTTGAGGCTTCCAGGAGAAACTGATCTGATGGACCCCCATCCAGGCAGGTCAAGTCTGTTCGGGGAGAGTAAAACCAAGTCCTGACTGGCAAAGTCAAGGGTGCAGCCTTCTTGTGAAAATGAAGATGAAAACAGCACCTTGGAGAGCTCCAGGTGGATGCTGCTGGCTGCAGCTCTCTCCACTTTGACAGCTCAGGAAGGATGTTGTCTCAGCAGGAGCAAAAGCCAACTTGACCAGACCTGCACTCGGCTTAGCTCTTTCCCCATCTTAGCCCAGGGGAGCAGCTGTTAAAGGGCCACTGTGTCATTCGGCAGGCTTAGATTTCTGCAAGGCTGAGGAGGTAGGAACCTACCCTGTGACTCAGATGGTAGGGGCAGAGTTGTGTCCTTTCTTTGGAAGGGCCCTGAATGTCCCCGCCATCCTCTCTCTGGAGAAACAGAGTCTTGTCCCGCTGCCACACACAAAAATGTCCAAGGGCCACAGTGCTTCAGGTGTAACTGGTGCTTCAGGATCGGCCCTGACCCCTCGGTCTTTAGAAGTGTGGCTCAGCTCTTTGATTATCATATGATTGTTGGCTCCACTCATGCAAAGCTCTTGCTTTGGGTACAATCGCATGTAGCCACCGTTACAGGTTTTTTCTTTCTTTCTGGTTTTCTCACCGAAGGTCTATTCCCTAGGGCTGCTTTTTGTAACCAGAAAAAATAGCAGCGCTCCTCAAGGAGCTGTGGTATCAACGGTTCACAAAATGTGGCATGGCTCCTAGATAAGCACAACGTCTTGCCAAATGAGCTAAGACTTTCTTAGAAGTTGATCAGACGTATACTTATGGGAACTGCTTCCTTGAGGTTTTTTATATGATTAAAAATACTAAGAGCTTCTTACTTAGGCTAGCTTCCAGAAAGCAGGTTTATTCAAAAAGGGCAAGGGAAGAGTTTGAATTAAATATTGCATTTTATGGAGTTTTGTCTGTTTTAGTTGCTGGTTTTCCTGCATCTCTGGATCCAGCCTATGATCTTGGGATGATGTAAAAGGGATATCTTAAAGCAAGCTAATGCATTCCTTGCCAGAGCTGGGCATAAATATCAAATACCAAAATAGGAAGAATAATTTGGAATGCTTCTTGTACATTTGGCATAATTAATCCTGCTTGCCACATGGAGGATTTAAAAATATATACACCAGAACATGCATTATATCATGCCAGAGTATTTGTCTTTTAGGGTTAATCAGAGGCCTTCCCATTTCCTGCTATAGGAATCAGAGAATAGTAGAGTTGGAAGGGGCCATCGCAGGCCAGCATGTCCAATCCCCTGCTCAGTGCAGACTCCAGATTAAACCTTCCTGCCAGCCAGCTGCCCAGTGGCACCTTGAATTTTCCCAGTGTGGGGCAGCCCAAAACCTCCCTAGGAGATCCTTTATCCAAAGGTGCTGCAGGTTAATTTGGAACCTTCTGCATGTGAAATATGAGTTTGGTGCTAAGGTAATTTCCTGCAGTTTTCCTCTGGCAGGGTTCAGACCTGTATCCCCATTTTCCTGAGTAGTTTTCCATGTGCCTGGTGTCCCCCCTATCCATTCTGCTAACTACACTAACCTCTCCAGGCTTGAATTTCTTCAGCAGCATTTCATACTTTTAAGGAAGCATCTGGGTTATAATCTAAGACACACATCAAGTGCTTCTTATTTATCTAGTATTTGGAAAAACACCCATTTGTTTATTAGAAATGTCATTCTTCATCGTTTAGCTCCTTCTGCAGTCTCTCTAGAAGTGGTGTTGACTCTCGGCCCATGGCCCAAGTCCAGTCATCAAGGGTTGGAAAGGTAGCTACTTTCCCTCCCGCTTTTGCTGCTGACCATTTGGTTCCAAGCTTTTGTAAAATTGTCCACTTCCTAAAAGTCAAGTTCCTTTCCTAAGGCTTTGTTACTGTGCTTGCGAGTTTTAAGTTACACTGAGCTGCTCTTGTGGCCTTTTGCCTTCTGGCTTGCCCACCACTGGAATGTGGTTCCTGAATGTTTCTCCAAAATTAAATTTGGCCCATGGCCCAAAAGAGGTTCACTTCCTCTGCTTTAGAAACCACATCTCTAAGCAGCTGCAGTCCTTAATGAACCTGCAGGGGAAAGGTATGTGCGAGTAAATCAAAGGCCAGCCACCCTCTCGGTATTTTAGAGCAGAGGACAACAGGCTATTTCAGAGTAAATTAATGCCGCTGACAGCATGAACCTCTCTTCTCAACGTGGGTGAGTCCTTCAGGTGATAACAGAGGTATTACAGGTATGTTCCTGTTTCCTCTTGTGAAAATGCTGAGATGCGAAATGTGATCCATGGCAACACATTTGCACCAGTTCCAACATGTTGCTTTGCAACTTAGCCTACAGTTGTCTTGTCAATTGTCTCATATGTTACCTACTGCACTGTGGGGCCTCCTTTGACAGCTGCAACATATAAGGACATGGACCACGCAAGACAGCACCTGTCAGACAGGTGAGTCTGTGTTCTTGCACATTTGCAAAAGGAGATGCTGAGAGAGAGAGAGAGCGTGCGAGAGAGAGAGAGCGAGCGAGCACGTGAGTGAGCGACTGAGCAAGCAAGCACATTCATGTATTCCTGAAGCACTGGGGGGAAATGTGGCGAATGAGCGATGGCCATCAAAAGTTTAGTTTGGATGCTGGTGAAGGGGCAGTCACTGAAAAGGGAAGCTGCAGACATGACGGAGACTGAAAAGGCTTTTGCACGGCTCTTGCTAAGTGGCTTTGTCGCTGATTCCAGTAATCCATGATAAAGCATTCTCCTAGGTTCAAATGACATGACAACCCAGCACGGATACCTGCAAACCTACGACAAACCATCTTTTTTCAGAATGGCTTGTTTGCAAATACTAAGCCACTGTGGAGAATGCGTTGGGTTTGGGTGACATGGCAACCTAGCCCTGCTGGGCATCCATGGTGGGTTGTTCTGTTCTCTGAACCCAGGCACTGGTTGAGTTCAGGCAACAAACTCAAGGGCTGAGTGTAGGTTGTCACTGTAGTGTAGCTTGTTATTGAAATGTGGGTTGTAGTATTGTCTGACCCTAACCAAAATAACAAACCATGGTGAACAACCCACAGTTTACAAGCTAACAATGAGCCACCAGTTTATTTGCATGGTTGTTGTGGTTAGCGTAGCTGGGTTTGGACAGTACTGTAACTCACATTTCAGTAACAACCCACACACCATAACACACCATTTATTAGTTCAAAAATTAAACTGCAAGCCCCAAATTCTGCAATACTGCAGTGAAATTCTACTCTTGTCTCTTACACTATAAACTGTCAAAATCCCACTTAAAAGACAATGAAGGAGTCAGCACTAAGAGTGCTTCCAGATGAGGGTTCCTACAGGTAACCATTAAAAGTCACAGGAAAGCTCTTCAATTTTTCTCATAGGAAGCAAAAAATAAAAAACACAGATGAACCACAAATCAAAGCTGTCTTCATCTGGACCCATCACAAAAATCTGTGAACAAGGCACTGCGAAGCAGTTGCATAATAAAAACCTATCTGGAATCACCTAAATTCAGGACTGTACTAATTCCTATTATTGCTAATCAAAGCAATCTCCTCTTTTCCTCTTTGGCAGGTTCCTACAGTATTAAAAAAAAAGATGGAAATGTCGGGAAACCATGGGAGGGTTACAAACGGAAGAAAATGTCATGTTGACCTTCTGCAAAATTATGTGAAAGAGCAGGGCAATTACACAATGAAAGATTTTCCTGAAAGCCATCCCTAGTTCCCATCACCATGCCGGCTATGGAAAGAATGTCTGGGGCGACTGTGTGAAAGGGAATATGCAGTGTTTACCACAGTCAGTTGTTAGAGGAGTTGTCTAATTTGGAGTCACCCTCTTTCACCCAAACCCGCTTGCTCAGTTTCTTAAGCCTGTGAGAGGAAACGTGGCCAAAATGCAGGCAGTGTCTTGGGAAAGTGCCTGCCCGAGGCGGGCTTGGCAATGTTTTAAACGGTGCCTCTTCTGCGTAGGGGTACAATGGAAAAGAAAGGCTCAGCGACAGGATCCTTTGGGCTGTGATCTGGCCCCCGAGGCCTTTCCAGGGGCCAGCAGCAGCAGCAACAGGAAAAGGGGTAACCTCTGCTGTGCAGGGAATTTTAAATGCCTGCTAAATGCGCCCGTGTATTTATGTCAGAGGCTGCTTGATGCTGGGTTTCCGTGCTTCCAAGTGTGGTGTTTGGAGAGCACTTCTGAGCAGCAATAGGTCTTTGGCAAATACTGGAGGAAGCTGGCTCACTAGGCCAGAAGAAAGACGGGGTCTTAAGACAGACCCTGTGCAATTCTGCTGCTGACTTTAAGCAGCACGCTAGAACTAGGTAATGCTTAGAGAGAAACTCGTCTTCCCTGTTCCAGCACTAATGAATTCCAGCACTACTTGCTCCAGGGTCGATCTCCAGCCATCATGCTGCAGAACTGGTAGCTGCCATGTCCCGCCACGCAGTCCCTGCCTGCAATCCAGCTTGCAGCCTGGAAACCTGTGTCCCAGCAAGAGAAGGAAACATGCAAGTCAATACCGGTTTTATTAGCTTTGCTTGCTTCCCAGGGTCTGAAAAACAACCTGTCTGAGCAACGTTATGAATGTAGATCACATGTACAGGCTCCCAGGGTGGCAGAAAAGCCAAATAAGCATGTTCTACTAAAAATAGTTTATTTAATATTAGTATAATTATCTTACCACTTTATATTTATATATATATATTAATATAAAACAAAGCGCACAGTAGGTAGAAACAAACATCTCTAGGAAAGCACTATGCCCAATGGAAAAATCAAACTGAAGGCCAGTGTCAAAGAAATAGGGGCTATACAGATGAAAGGGTTAGACGCTCTTGCCATACTGGAATTGGGAGTGGGGTGGTGTCAGGGATTGTGATGGGAAAACAGGCTACTGGGGCACCAAGGTCCCCCTTTGACAGGTGGGCGATTCTGTGAGAATTAGCCCAGTGCTGGTGGGGGGGGGGGTGAAAGAGCCTATGGATGTGTGTCCCCAGAGCCTAGGAGTGGGGTTCAAAGCAAACGGAAGCAGAATCACAGGGCTCCCTGGGCATATGATCCTATTCACCCTTCCCCATCCCAACACAGGCTCTGCAGCTTTAGCAAGCCGAGAAGGTGGACATTCAGTGAGATCTATGCTTCCCTTGTAATTATTTCCAAGACAGGAGTGGCTCCACCTGTTGAATTTCTGTGTCAGCCACACACAGGCTATGTCAGAAAAAATGGCAGCTTTCTCGTGCTCCCCAGCCCCAAGCCTCTTGGGTAAGTGAACAGAAAGGAAGTAGCACAAGTCTTTGAAAACTGAGGGCCAGTTGGGTGTCGTGTGGAAGAAAGACTGTTTTGCTTTAGGAAACCAAAACCAGTTTGAACACTTCTGGCAGGCTGAGATCAGACATCTTGGTACACTGCTTGACTCTGCACATCATTTTAGAAATTAAGCTGGTTTCTCCTCCTCTTCGCCGCTTCCTCAATCAGAGGAAAAGGCCCCCTGATTAAAATGGTTGCCATGGGAGAGGGCAAGCACCCTTTCCAAAATGGCTACCCTCCTCTTCCAATACTCTCATCTCACAACTCGGCTGCCAGGCCCTGCCAAAAGTTGGGACCACCTCTGCACCCCCACAAAACATTTCCCCCTCTCCATATACTTGAATTTAAAAGGAAGAAAATACAAGAAGATAAAGGAGATAAATAGTTTGTTACCCTGGTGGGGGTGCAAATTTGGAGAAAAAGGCCTTTTCCACAAGGGCATTTTTTCCCCCTTCAGCCTGTTGCTGGATAGAGGGAAAAAAAAACACCTTTGTGTTTTCCCTCCCCACACACAAAACTGGCAGGAACGGCGGGGGAGGGGGTGCGCATATGACGCGCTGGCCCCCACTGCCACTGGCTGCAGACGGATGCTCGAGAGCGAGTCAGATGGGTCCAGTGCAGACGGGGTACTTGGCAGCCAGCGCGGCCATGTCGCTTTGGCAGGAGCTGGCCCAGCCCTCGTAGAGCCGGCAGATGCTGTAGCCCGTGAGCTTCATGAGGAAGGCGCTGTCGGTCTTCGGGACCTGGACAGGCATGGCTGGACCGGGCGGGATGTCAAGGGAGGCCATGATGGACTGCAGGTTGCTCGCCAGGCCGAGGCACTGCACAGACGCCCGGTCAAACTGGTGATGCAGCTCTTTGGCCGCTGGGCTCAGGCCGGCCTGTTGGTTCTTGGCGGCCGTTAGGAACTCCGGGAAGTTGGAGAAGACCGTGGCGTTCCGCTGCAACCGCTCGGCATCGCTAAGGTCCTGCCAAACCGCGGTGGAAGGGGGCGGCAGTGGCAGTCCTTCGAAGGACTGGATGGGAGGGTTAAAATCGGCACTCCCAAAGGGCTCCCCTTGGTACCGCACCTACAAAAAAAGAAGAAAAAGACTTGGCCACTTACACGTCACCCAAAGAGAGGTTAGAGGAGGATGTCAACTTGGATAATATTTGTATATGCAAATATGTATGCCTAGCCACACATTTAGGAAGAGCAAGTGTCATTTAAACAGAAACATAAGACATCTCACTACAATGGGGAAGCTGACTAGGGGATCCATGCAGCTGCCTGGTCTGTCGCCCACTGGTGACCCTGCCCTGCGCAGCTGCAAGGCCTTTCTGTGCATGTGCCCCCCCCCCCACTTCTTGGTCGAGTAGCTTTAATGCAGGCTGGAAACGGACAGTCCCTCAAACGGAGGACACCTCCAAAGAGAGAGCGTCCCCTCCTGTAGAACAGTGTGCTCTGCAATCAGGACGCCTGGCCACCCTTCCAGACAAGACTGACCTAAAGCTTTTGTCTCCAAGTCTGCATTTTTCAGGAGGCAGATGGAGGGAGGCCTCGTCATCCTTCCACCCTTCCTCCAAGGAATTCTCAAGTGGGTGGTAATGCTGCATGAGACGATGACTTTTCCCTCTTCCCTCTTCGTAACCGCCTTGCATAATTAACTTACGTTCGGCCAAGATAATGCAGTTAACACAAGGCCAATCTAAAAAAATGGGGACTTACGGGTTTGAGAATGCTAATTTGAGGGGTGAGATGGCAGAGGAGACATTCAAAAACATAGTGCCTCTGAGCGTAAACTGAGAGAGCATGACGCTGATGGCAGCTTTTAAACAAATCTAATATAAACAAAACATAAATAAAACTAAGGAACTGCACCCTTGGATGAAGAGACTGACCTAAGCACCATAACCCTGAATTGTATTTTGCAGACCCAGCTGGCTTCATCTCTGCAGGCATGAGGACTAGAAGCTTCAGTGGTGGGGCGGGGGAGTCCAGATGTTTTGCAGCATTCAGTTCTATGTGGCTGCTCGCCCCAGAAGTGCAGTGCATACAGGAATAACTCACCACTAAACCCTTAAGTGCTACACCCACCACTCCATGGATCTCTCTCACATACTGGCAGTACTTACATAGGTAGTGAGCAGCTTTTCCGAGCCTTCGTGCACGAGAATGGTCAGGTTGTGCGTTTGCTCGATCTTGGCTGCTACGTCTTGCTGGCACCGAGAGGACGAAGAAGACAGGCATTTTGGTAAGTCTACTGCAAACAGACGGAAGTGGGCCAAGCGTTAGAATGTGGGCATGCATCTCGACCTACTAACTAGCCACACGAAGCCTGTGACGAACAGCTCACATTTCCACAGCAGCTGAAGCCTCAAGGGCACTTGTTGCCGTGCGGGGGAGAAGAGGGGAAGGGGATCCATGCAACTTGGCCTCGAGCATAGCGGGACTAGCACCGGACACACAATGTGCTTTTGGGCTTCTCATACAGGGGCACCAGCAGCACCCATGCTATGGCTGGGCAAATCATCCTGACACAGAGGAGAGCTCTGAAGGCCGATTTGGCATGTGGGGCGGATGTTCACAGTAAAGCAACCCACACACAAAACACCCCACTGGAGTGCATTGGAATCTGAAGAGCTCCCCATCCTTCCACCCTGTAGAATAACCCAACGGTTGCAGCAGAAGCCGGTGGGCAACCGACAGAAAGCTCAGCCCTCTCCAAACGCAGCTGTCCTTTATTCCGAGACTTTTATAGCTGTCCTTCAGCTACCAAGTGCCTTGCCCAGTGTTCAAAGTTCAACCTCATTAAGCAAAATCCAGAAATAGATGGCTTCTACGGCAGACTCTCGGAAAGAATGGATCTTTTAAACGTGTCCCACTGCAAAGCCTGTGTGTCAAATATGAAAGGTACCAAGTGTGCAGAAGTTCAGCTGCAGCTTTCCACTTTCAAATATGTTATACCAGTCCTTTTCTGTGATTGTGGGAAATGTACAACTTTTGGTCCTCCAGGTGATTTGGCTTGCAATTCCCATCAGCCCCAGCCAGTGGTGAGGAATGATGGGAGCGGTAAGCCAAATCAAGCTGCCCACCCCTCCATAACAGCATGCAGTGCTGCTGCCACCCCCAGTCAGGTGACCTGCACACCAGTAGCTTTCAGTGCGGCTGTAAGGGCCGCTGCGTTTTGTACTTTGGAACCTGTGCACAAACTGCCCTACTTGCAGGGGTGTTTGGTGGACTGGCAATACTGAAAGCCATGCAGAATGCAGAGAGACTCGAAGGAGTCAATATGGAGTATTGACTCCGTATCTTTCAACTATAACAAAGCTTGCCCGAGTCTCCCCCTGAAAATGAGCAGCACTGCCAAATGTGCCTCTCACAACCAACCCTCCTTGATCAAAGGTGAGCAGCCCAGAGGCAGCTTTTGGCCAGTGTGGTGAAGCCCCACTGCTCAGGGTTGCAGGGGGGCCCACCTGACCTGAAGCACCTGGGATCGCTGCTAGCAGGGGAGTAACAGTTCCCATCTTTTCTGCTCTGAATGGAAGCAGTGATGGGGGTTTATTTGCATTGCCTTTCAGGGGCTGAACAAGAGCGAGCTCGGTTTTCTGAAACGCAACACAAATGCACACACATGGGGGACTGACACAGTGATGTGATGTGTATTGTTTCTGCGCAGCTTTAGGCATCCCCAGCCATCCCATCCCTGGGTGTGCATGTGCACACACACACCTGTGCAGTGGCGTAGCAGAGCCTGAACTCCCAGGCATGCAGTTCTGGCGCTTTTTGCCAGCAGGAATGCTGACAACATCAGTCACTCCGTCGAACTTCCGTGTTCCCTCTGTGATTCTCTGAAGTGTAGCTTGTGAGGGGAACTAAATTTCCCCAGCAACAATGGTTGGTTGTTGTCTATACCACCCAATAGCGGAAGCTCTCTGAGCAATAAAATAGGATATAAAACAACAAAAACTATAAAACCGCATCACATTTTAAAAACCACAGTTTTAACAACTAAAACCAGTCTGTATTGTTGGGCCTACACCTGTAAAAAAAATTTTGGACTGCTTCTGAATAGGTCATCAATGCCCTTCAGTTTTGCAAGGGCTCCTTCTAGCAGTTGAAGGCTTTTGGAACTTGCTTGTGGGTATGGATGAATGCAGCTGCTTTCCCTGTGGGACTCTGGCGATCCGGACTGTCCCGACAGGCACCTGAAACTCACAGCTTCCCACTGCAGCACCGTGCATGGGAACCCCATGGCCAGAGAAGTCACCTGGCCCTGCTCTATCAGTTCCTCTGCAGAAAACTGAGGCTTCTTTCACTTCAGCCTCAGACACAGTCCCCCGCACCCACAGAGAACATCTGTATGGGCACCATTATAACCCGCACAAGAACTTCTGTTTCTCTGGGCCCAGCCTCCTAATCCTTTCCAGGATTTCTTCTTGCACACCTTCTTTGGTTTTTTCCGATGCCATCGCCTTCAATTACATAGCTGACGCAGTATCCATCCTATATTCTACTACCACGTAGATTTTGGGAGAGCGCAAGGAATCCAAAGGCAGGGGAGAAAACAAGGCTCCTAGGCAAGGAAGGAGGAACTGCGTGGAGCTCCATGGAGAGGACTGAGGCACTGAGAAGAAGAGGGGGCTTTACTGGTTTGGGGGGACCTCTCCTGGTGCCTGGAGATGCTGCAAGACTTGCAGCTTTCTCCGAGTTGTGGGCTTCCAAATGCATTGGACTACAACTTCTAGCATCCCTCAGCCAGCCACTCTTCCAAAGAGGTACCAAGTCTCCTGGCGTTAAACAAGCGGATGAATGCTTTTCATGTTTCGCTGCTGCACAGACTAATTCAGTCTGGGCTGGTTTACATTAGTTGGCAGCACCTCCCAAGGTCTCTGGTTTCCGAGCGGGAAGGGGACAAGTAAGATGATTAAAGAGGCTGGTTGAACATCTCCCCTGCCAAGAAAGCCTGCAGGGTTTCAGGCTGTTTCACTTAGGACAAAGAAACAACTGATGAGGGATGGAGGCAGAAGAGAGGCTTATAAAAACAGTGAACGGTATGGAGACCGCCACAGAGGGAAAGAAAAGTACTCTCTCACGCACAATACTGGGACTTGGTATTCCTGGAAAAGAATACACGGACAACATCTGACAGTGGCAAAACTAGCTGAAGGCCATGTTGAAGTACTTGATTTTTATATAACATGATTTAATTTCATGTACTAATCAGTGTCATAAACAGCTACATCCACCAAAGCCTGTCCTCAGATTATGGGAGATGTAATGGTGCGATCCTATGCATGTCTACCCAGAAGTAAATCCCATTTAATTTAATGGGACTTGCTTCCATGTAAGTAGCTATAGGATTGCAGCCAAAATTAAATGACCTATTATGAAGAATCAAGGAAAATCTACATGCAGCCAGCAGATTCCATTGCCTGTAAAACAAAGCTAGGGAAAATTACCCTTAATCTAGATTTAACTAGATTTGAACTTGGTGTAACTTTGTATGTGGAAAATTAATACATATAACAAGAAAATATAAGAAATGGACAACACACTGGGAGAACACTTTGGCCTTCTAGGCTCTTTCTCACTAACCTTAAAGTGGCCTTTATGAAACAATTAAAAGCAGTTTAGAAAAAGAGCCGTGTGAGTTACAATTCATCACAAGGTCTGGTTCTTTCATCAGAGCTTTGAAAAAGGATAAAGCATTTTTTCCACCATGGTATGCAGGTTTCAGTGGGTTACCTAGTGCCAGGATGTTTATATTATCAGCAACAATCACTTTGTGCCTGAGACTTTTAATCACGCAGTTCTCACCTGCAGGTAAATTACTCTTCAGTTTCCCCTCACCTCTGTCTGCATTACAGTAACCTGAGGCTCTCAGTGAAGCTGACTCTGATCCTCAAAAACTTATGCCACAAGGTGCCAGAAGCGGCTGTGGCATGATGAGCCCGGCAATTACCCTTCCAGAAACCAGGATGCAAGAGGAGCCCTGCCGGATCAGAGCCAAGGCCTTCCTGGTCTAGCACTGTTTGCACAGTGGCCAATGAGATGCCTGCATGATACCCACACACAGGACACGAGTACAACAGGACATGAAAACTCTGCCCATGCTCCCCTGCCTCTGGTGTACAGAGGAACACTGCCACATCCGCCATGGACTCGCTTAATCCAGTCTCCCTCTGCCTCCCAAAGCCATCCAAGTTGGAGGCTGTCACTATACTATCATCATCATCTTACCTTTCTATTCTTCCCTGTATTATTTTTATTTAAAGTTTTTATATGCCGTCCCCTTGCTACATAGCCTCGGGACGGCTCACAAAAATAAATACAAAACAATAATAATTACAATTAAAACCCGGAAACACACTGGCTGCACAATTAAAACCTGTAAATATTAAGCATTCTTGGCCTGGTGCCGAAAAACAAATGACGGCGCCAGACGGACCTCTCTGGGGAGCGCATTCCACAGATGGGGCGCCACTGCAGAGAAAGCCCTCCTCCAGGTACTTTGCTTCCTGATCTCTCTCACGGAGGAGAGCCTCTGCTGCCGATCTCAAGGGGCGGGAGGGCAAATATGGCCCTGTAGCTGAAGCTCTCTGGGCAGTTCGCAACCTTTTAAGTCACCCCTCCAGATTTCAGCCAGACCCAACCCTGCTTAGCTTCCCAGATTAGGCAGGACCAGGCACTTTTGGCTATTCAGAATACTATCCATGTATACTATCCATGGTGACTATGAATGTCCTAAAAATGCAAGAACCCAGGATCTTGCAGTGAAATTGTTTGGCTGCCAGCTTGGGACAGACCAGACTGAGGACTCCAGGACCTGTCAGTTTGCAGCCATGGTATCCACAGAGCTTGCATGTTTGGGGTGATAAATGCTGCGGCAGAGGACAGTGTGGTGTAGTGGTTAAGAGCATGGGACTGAGACTCAAGCGAGCTGGGTTCTGATCCCTGTTCAGCCATGGAGCCAACTGGGTGTCGCTGGGCCAGTTACAGCCCAACCTACCTCACAGGGGTGTTGTTGTGAGGATACGATCAAAAGCAGCAGAAGTGGAATGCTGTAACCCGCTCTGAGTTCAGTGTAAGAAAAAAGCAGGATATAAATATAACAAACAAACAAACAGGGCAGGCCACTTCCTTTGCAGCCTGCTTGTGGACTTCCTGAAGATATTTGGCTGGCTGCTCCAGAAAACGGAAGGCTGAACTGGACTGATAAACTTTTGGTCTTCATGCCACAGAAGAACTCTTCTGCACATTAGTTGAAGGGTGAGCAACTTGCAGCCCTCCAGAGGTTTTGCCCCACAGCTTCTCTCATTCCTTACCATTGGCCGTGCCAGCTGGGGCTGATGGGAGTTGTAGCCCTCCAGATGTTTGGCCCTACAAGTGGCCCATCCTTACTTTAACAGGATATGCCCAGAATTGAAGCTGGGTGCTTTGAAGGTAAAGTATGTGCTCCATGACCCCAGTCGGCACCCTAATCTGTATGTGGAAGAACTTACTTCACGTCCCCTTCTGAGACAGCCCCAGTCAATCATTAACTCTGGCCTCAGGTGCAGGAGTGGAGAGCAGGTATACAGGCAAGCTTTTATTTGTTGCTTCCATGGGGGTGGGGTTAGTGGAGGAGAGGGAAGAGAATATTGCTGAAGGTTTGCAACTGAGGAGCTGGAATGGCCAGAGAGGGTGCAGAGAGAAAGGGGTGGTAGAACAGGCTTAACTCTCTGCCATCAGGTATGGAGAGGTGAGCAAAAGGAGGAACAGCAGTAGACAGAGCAAGGCAGCAGACCAGAAGCTCTTGCACAGGATGGCTGGATGCTACAAAAGGCAGGCTTCTGCACCCCAGTAATTGCACAGAAGAGGGAGGTTGGGTTCAGACAACACTGTAGCCCACACTCCAGGGTTGAGTATGGATCATGTGTGGGTTGTCATTAAACTGCAGGCAATTGTGTGATCTGAGCCCAGCCATGTTAACCATGGTTTGCTACAGAGTTGCAAACTGTGGGTTGTTAGAGGTAAACAATGGTTTGTTAGCATGGCTGGGTTCAGACAACACAATAACCTATGTTTCAACAACAGCTGGCAGTTCAATGATGATCTCCATTCAACCCTTGAATGTGAATTCTCAAGTTATCTGAATTAAATATCTCTCACATCAGTCCATATACAAACCTGGTTGCTTGAGGCATTTTAAGAACTCCCAGTTATATAACCTTCCCCCCAGAACAAGCATTTGTAACCAACATTTGTATTAGCGAAACACCTCCCTTCAGTGAGATTAAAAAGTTAAAAACACACAAGATTTCAAGGTATCCAAATCTTTCCATCAGACAGAATAATCCTGATGAGAAGGTCAGGAGACCTTAGGAGCTTTTACAATCTGTGTGATCTTTCAGTTGACCAAAGAAAGGTAAAATACATGCTGATAATACGTGTATTTTAAATACATTTTTAAAAAGTGTGTTCTCTCAGGTTGCTTTCTGAAGGTTCACAAGTGAGCGTAAGATTGGCAGGTCAGCCAGTGAGGGTCTCTGTTGGCTTATTTGGTGTGACAGCACCAAAAAAGGATTCTTGCCCCCACAGACCCATCCTTGCAGTACCTGGACTCGTTTCCAGTGGCTTAAACTTAAAATTCAAGGCACTGGCCTTCTCCTCCTGCTCATCCTTGCACTGCTTTGGTGCCTCCACCTGGAAACATCACAAATTTTGTTTACCCAAGTTTTACGAGCTTCCATTTCCCATCATGCAAGGTGTACAGGTTTGCACAACCCGTTCACTAAGCTGAACCAGGGCCCTGTAAGCCCTGAATCCTGGTCCTGAATTTGATCCCTGCAACCAGCTACAAAAGAGATAGAAGAGAGTGCTGGGCACCTGCCAGACTCTTGGCTCTTCTCCTCCCTAGAAGTTTTGCAGTGCCGTGGCATCGCTGCCAAAATCCTGCAAGGTAGGCGGCAGTCTTTGCCTGACAGCCACTAACACAAGCCCTTTTACTGCATGCTCCTGATCAGTCAGTCAGTCTTATCCCATGTAGCGCCCTCCAAACATTTTATTTCTTTATTAGATTTTTACAAAGAGGCCACAGTGACTTGCATGATTTGGACTACAACTCCCAGCATGCCTGACTAGTGGCCATGCTGGCTGGTGCTAATAGGAGTCGGAATTTAAGCCATCTGGACAGGGGAAGTTTAAGGAAGGCTGTCGGAAGCCTTTGTGTTGTTTGTGTTGCTTCCTCTGGATTTTACATGCTGCAGTTCCACACAGCTACCTCCTTAGAAAGTTGCCAACTGACCAGAATGCTGCCTAGTCTGCTCTTGTGCCTTGAACAACAGTTTGGCCTACAGAAGTCAGCGGACCAGGCCTCTCGTAGCATAGATACACTGGCATGCCCACCTCCTACCGTCTGCAGTGGGTCTACTGTTAACTGCACAGGAGCAACATACTGTTAAAAATACTGGCAACCTCACACCCTCAGTGCACACATTTAAGTTCACTTAATGCAGGTTATATTTATTTATTATTAAAACATTTCTATGCCGCCCCATTCGCCGAAGCCTCGGGGCGGCTCACAACATAAAATATAATACAAGAATACAATTATATAATTATGATTATAATATAATAATATAATTAGGTTATATTAGTCCTAATGAGCATGTTTTATACTTTGTTCGCATCATGAGAAGGCAGGGGTGGCTGGAGAAGACAATCATGCCAGGGAAAGCTGAAGGCAAAAGAAGCGAAAGACCATCTCCGAGGCGGCTCAATTCCATAGGGGAAGCCGCAGCATTGAGTTTACAAGCGCTGAGCATGAATGGCAAGGAAAGGATATTTCGGAGAGTTCTTATTGATAGGTTGAAATTTTTTTAGGTTGAAATTTTTTATTTAAATAAAAACATACTACAACGAGTTCTTATTGATAGGGCAGGCCATGACTTGATGAAACGTAGCTACAACAAAATGAACAGGATAGAATTCCTCCTATGATCCCGGCAGAATGGGAGATCAGGGTTTGACCATTTCATGTAAAAAATGCGGGGGGGGGGAATAATAATTACTTTGAACAACCAAGCATTTATTATAACATAGCATCACAGTACGAGGTAAAGTTTTCTGCCTTCTGTGTGTCAACTGTAAAATTCAGCACTGGAAAAAGTAAATGTAATTATTTCAGTTACACTTAGTTTGGTTCAGCTTTAATTTATAGAGCATTTCTAGCTGTTCAAAGTGTTTTCCTGTACATTATATCGACATTATCTGACTGCAAACCCGCCAGAATTCTGCCCCTGCTGCAGCCTGGAGACAGATGCTAAAGGAGTAAATTGTTCTAGGTCATCCAATATATTAATGCCCATAGAGGTGGGATTCTGAATATGACTTTTCAATTCATAGCCTCAATGTGTGACCTGCAATGCTAGTTAAGATTCATTCACTCGTGTGTGGGGGGTGGGGGGGGTGGAGGGGGCTTTGTGTTCATTGCTCAGAGGAGTAATGAGCCCAGCTGATTCTTTTGCAAGTTCTCTGTTGCTTTCTTTTATCAGCGATGGATATACATTTGCAGACGGTTGCATATAGGATGAGGCAGAATCAACCAAGTGACAAAACCTTTCGCTACCTTACGCAGGGGTATTGCTGGGAGACACTAGTCAAGTTTTAGCAAGTACAGGAGAGGAAGTTATACAGCACGTTTCCCTTCCCCAGCAGAGCCCTAATGCTGGGATAGCTCTACCGGTTGAATCTCTGCCCATGATCCAGCTGGCAGGGGCGTGGGAGCCTTGCATTAAACAAGGAAAACCCTCACGAAATTGGAATTTCTACTGCGCTGTTCCAAGAGACGGCAGCCCCACGGAAGCGGCCAAACCCCCTTCCTCGTCTAGCCACATGCAGGACGGCTTCCATCCCAAAGCGGCTCTCTCCTCCCCGCTCCACGGCCCGAGTCCTCTTGGAAACTGGCCCCCTGATCGAAAAGTATTAAACTGAAAACCAGAGAACTTTTCGTGAAACGAGGTAATAACGCAGCCTCACCTGTCCACGTCTCCAGTTTCTAGCTCCAGTTAAGACGCACAACAGCGGGAGAATAAAACGCGAACAATCCCAGACTGCAGCTTTCCCCTAAGCCTAGCCTAGCGCCCTCCAAGTGTGGGGCAGTGCTGCACTGATGAACTACAACTCCCATTCTCCAGCAATCCATGCCACCCTCCCCACCCTGGAGAGCGCCAGGCTGGGGGGTGAGGAAGCCGCGGCGTCTCTCCACCCCCCCCCTTCTAACTTTTCAGTCAGAAACTTCCCCAGCAAAGAGAAGCCGCAGCAACTCGGGGCAGAGAAACGCCTGCTCGCTCGCACGCCACCTTGGCTGCTCCGGGGCGCCGCTTCGCACTTGCAGAAGCGCCAGGCCCGCTCCGAGAAGAGCGCCCCCTTCCCCAGACTGCCTCGCCCCCTCGGAAACTCGCTGGAATTACGCACAGGAGCGACGCATCCGTCCCGCCTTTGGAGGGCCTCGCTGCCCCCCGAGCGGGCACCCCAATTCCTCGCCCTACCTGAGAGCACCTCCATCGCGCTGCGCCTTTCGCTGTTGCTACTCCTGCTGCCGCCGCTTTCTCGGAGTGCAGCCACTTGTTGCGTGCGCCGCGCAGGCTCGGCTTTTATAGAGGAGATCTGCTCTGCCCCCCCACCCCTCCCAATCCCCTTTTCTCCTCCCCCCACTCCCCGGCGTCCCTCTGCCCCACCGCCTCCTCCTGCTCCTCCTCTCCCGGGATCGCGAACGACCCGCGAATTCCACTCGGCTGAGATCACCCCGCGCCGGCGAGCCGGCCGGTCGGCCTCGTTCCCGGAAAGGAGTCGGCTTATCCCCCTCTCGGCAGCTCAGCCCGGAGGGGGCGGAGGATCAGCCGCCGGGGGCTCGGCTCGGCCGCTCTCCCCCCGCGGGTCCCCCGCGTTATGAATGGCTGCACTTGCCCGCGGCAAGAGGGCGTGACGGGCCGGCCGGGCCGGAATGGGTGTGCGGGGAGGAGACGGGGAGAAGGCCGCTCACTTTTGCGGGACTTTATTTGATACATTTCCGTCCGGCTCTTCTAAACTGGAGCGTTTTCACCGCGTCCAGCCAAGCGATCGGAGTATGAAAACCACGGGAAAGCTGCACGTACAAAACGGCAGGCCCACAAAAACAACCCCAACAGTAACATTGAAGAAATAAGAAAAACAAAACAAAACCGAAGACTTGTGGTGCTTTAAAAACGGAACAAAAGGGTTTGTGTAAAGAAGCCCGCAAACATCAAGAGCACGAGCTCCGTAACTGCAAAACCTTGTGCCACTTTAAGGGAGTTTATCGTTAAGACTTGTAGGACTTCTTCCTTTTTCTCCTTCTGGATGTATCAGGTAACTGCTGAAGAATCTTGTGTCACCAAAAACTCTGCACTCATTTTGGACCTTATCCAGAGCAGTTCACCTGACACCTTGGGAGGTTAATACAATCAAAATATGTCTGTAAGCCGTCGAAGTTGGATGCATTGCTAACTGTTCAGTACAAAAGGTTTGAGTCAGTGCTGGAAAACCTCTGGCCTTTCATATGTTGTGTGACTACAACTCCCATAACCTCTGACCATTGGCCATGCTTGCTGAGGTCAGAGTCCAACATAACCTTCTGAGCACAATGGTACTGAATCAGGCAAGCCTGATTCTGCACGTTTCTCTTTGAAAGTAAACTCCACTGAAAAGTTTTCTCTGGGCTTGAAAGTCAAGGACACCCTTTGATTAATATTTTGCACTTCCTTCTGCAGAAAAGCACCTGAGTTGAAGCTCTGATATGCAAAATATGCAATATCCAGGCAACATCTAAGGTGGCTACAAACATCCTCATAACATAGATTTTAAAAAGTTCATAAAATCAATCACTGCATACCTTTACAGTAAATCAGGCCATGAGGTGGGGGGAAAAGCAACCTAAGTAGTATACAATAATAAACCCTGAAAGATCTGTGTTAGAAAGGAATGCCTTCAGTTAAAACAAAAAAGCTGATTGGATCCACTATTCTGAACTTCTCATGCTGGCCCATGAACGCCTATGCACATTTTAAGATACATATGATGGGGGCTATCCATCCGATCCCTAAGACAGAATCCCTTTTTGGGGAGGGTGGGAGTTAAAGGGATTGGGTGGAAACAGGTATGGCACTAATGAGAATGCACACACCCCATGTGGTAGCATATATAGACTCACACAGAACTCTATTCCAAGTTACTATCAGCTAATTCCCTGTAGAAATTGATACCCTGAGGGTTTTAACTTTCAGTGGTGGGGAGACCCCATTTAAGGGTTAATGTCCAGTAGAAGCAATCCAGGTTGATTTTGCATAACCTACTTTGATGTGGACCAAGCAATCCCCCCATATAATATCCTAGATACACAAAGCAATAAGGGAGATGAATTTGGAGAGGGGTGAGGCCTCTTGCATCCTCTCAACGGCATGGGCGGTATCCATAGGCAAAGGTGTTGGACAAAGAGGTATTTTATTTCCCCGTCTCTTCATTCTGTACACATCGTCTGTCCTGACAGCAGCCTCTTGTCCACAAAATGGGTTCTACATCAGGATGATCAAGCGCTGGGACACCCCCCCCCCCTTTCTTTCAGGGCTGCCCACAGCTTCCCAGGATCCACACAGTCAAAGGCTTTGCTGCACTGTAGCAAGCAAATGGTGATCTTCTTCTGAAATTATTTGGTGTGTTCCAGTAGCCAAAGTGTACTGGTATATGACTGGGGTTGTGCCAGGTATTATCTATTACTGGTGTTATGGGGATCCACTTGGATGACATGCACATTTTCTTCTGTTGTGAAACACGCAGCTAACAGATCTCCTTGCTCCCAATGGCCATTTTGTGCTTCACTTTGTTATTCCTGATGAAGAAAATACTCTGAGCATGTGCGATTTTAAAATTGTATTATTATGCTTACCTTTCACCTTTTTCCTCTTGCAAGGCATTCAAGGGAGCTTACATGGTCTTCCTCTTCACAACAACCCTGTGAGGTAGTCAGGCTGAGACAGCATAGCTCACCCAAAGTCACATGCTGAGCTTCATGGCCAAGGAGGAATCTGTTAATTCCTCCTAAATCACAGCTGACTCATAACAGGGAGCCTGCTTCTGATGCCTGCGGCTCTCTGGGTGGTCCTTTGCGGGTCCCTGGACCACAATCCATGGCCAGGGTCTGAATCTGACAGCACCGCCGGCTGGAAACGTTGCAATGAGGAGTTGGGGTCTTTGGCAGAACTTTACCCATCTTCTGAGATAAAAGTGGCGTTTAGTGTTCCAAAATGTTGCTGGCTGTTGTCCTTGCGGAAGTTGGCTGCAGGAAGGGGTTTTTCCCCTTTTGGACTTTATACAAATGTCAGACTATGGGAATGTTTAGCTTCAGATGTGGCCAAAGGAGAAGAGATAACCAGCCCCTCTACTGTCAGCAGGCAGCCTGTAAGAAAAGGAGATCCCCTCATAAATCTATAAAAATTTCAGAAGGGATGAGACCTCTAACATTTTCCATCAACAAAAATGATAACAGACACCCATGCAGGGGGGAAGAACACACACACATGCACACTAGGAGGGAGACTTTAAAGACTTCTAGTAATCCAGAAATCTATTTTTTCACCAAGTTCCATATACAAATGAAGATATTAGTAACATATGGAAAAACTCATTTAACTTACCTGCTACTGTGTTGAAATTCTCATGCTATAATTTAAAGCTAGTAACTGCTTTATTGTATAAAATAAATCTTTTTTTTTCTTCTGAAGGCAAAACTACTAACAGTACTGATTGCTGGGTAACAGTCTGAATGATGAGGAAGCCAATAACACCCATGTATGTCTGTTACAAGTTAAGGGCACGATCCGAGGTTGGATGGAGCCCCGGGGCACGGCGGTGGCAATTTCTGCTGCCCAGCATCTCACAACCTGTATTTCATCTGGGTGGCTGTTCCCAAAAATAGTTCTTGAGATGGCCAAAAGGAGCAACCATGAAATAAAACACCAGCAAAAATAATTGTAGAGTGCCGTTGAAAACCCAGCAATGCATATACACACAGCACCTAACCATTCCAAAACCCCTCCGGCAAGGGGTGCACCAAAGGCCTCTCTGTATGGGGGAAGACTGTGCCAACCTCGCCTCTCCTGGCAGTCCCTGGGATGCCCCACCCCGGAAACACCAATCCCAGGGAAACCCGCTTGGCATGTCCATTGTTGGTTTTTTGACTTTTAAAATTTTCCCCAGAACTGTTATGCTACTGTTGAAGGTTTTTAGTCACCCTTTCTTGTTTGTTCGTGGCCAGGGATGGCATCAAGTGTAGGCATGGTTGGACCTCTCCAGAGGTCCCACCCCTCCCCAGCAGCCCCCCCAGCCCCTTTGGGGTAGCTCCTCCTCTGCCCCCTTGGCAAGCCTGGCATGAGCTCTCCCGCAGACCGAAGCCAAAGAGCTTGGACTTGGACTCGCTCTCCTCCCTGCCTCTGCCAGTCCAGCCCTGGGGCCCCATCGCCTTCCCCTTGCTGCCTCATGGGGACTCTCGAGCTGGGGCTGGTGATGGGAGGGAGGGAGGGAGGCCCGCTCGCCTCCCTCTGGGCTCTCGCAGGGTCTCGGCACAAGGCCAGTGTCTCACGAGGGGTGGGCCATGGGGAGACCCCCAGCAACGGAGAGCTGTTGGCTGCTCTGAACCGCTTTCTCGCTCCGGCAAGCACCGGGGCAGGCGAGTTGCTGGCAGGGCTGTGGGGGGCATGTGCTGGGAGTGGCAGTGGAGCCTCCGGGCTGGGGCGTGCTGAGATTTGCTGCCCTTTGGCTCTATGGCGTCATGCGTGCCCAGGATGGGCCGGCCGTGGATGCTGGAACCCGCTTGCTGTCCTGCCTCTTCCCTGGCCTAAGCAGTGGTGGTGCTGGGGAGGAAGAGCAGCTGATGCCCCCACCTACTTGCTCATGAGAAGAGTCTTTTGTGTCTAAGGGCCCTTAAACACCTGGGCACATTTTTATTGTAGCCTTTTAGCTGTGTTGGACTACAACTCCCATCATCCATCATTGTAGGAAGATGGGCATTGCATTCCAATTCCTCTGGAGGATACCAGGCTGAGGTATGCTGGCTTTTTGCTTTGTTTTCTGCTGTTTGAACTTTTTCTAGGATTTTTATTGATCTATTTTTATTGTAGATGTGATTCTGTTATTAATTCTTTCAGCAACTAATGTTCTCTGGGTGGATGACAGTAATGAAAAGACTGACTTTCAAATGGTTAAAAATACAACGCAGCACCCAACAGACAAAACAGGAGTAAACAGCCATGGATTGATTTCTACTGCTTTTATCTTCTGTTCTTAGCTGCCCTGCACCTGTGTGCTGAAGCTACGCAGGATACATATTCAATCCTCAACTCATAAATAAAGCAGGCTTGCAAGGGGGGACGGTCTGGAGAAAGGCAGCCATATGCTGATGAAACAAGCAAGGATTCCAACCTTGGTCTCCCCATTTCAGCCAAATGCCTCAAACCAGGGTGGGCAGAAGGTAGATTGGATCTCCTGAAAGTTCTCAGGGTGATTTCTAGCAGTTTGGCAGGCGTTTCTGACTTCCTGAAAAGAATTAGCACTAAAACTTCCCTCACCCTGCAGCTGAGGTTGCTGAAAAAGGAGGGGAAAAATGGGAATTTTGTGTGGAAGGACATGTGATGCTGGTCCTGGTACTGAACACCAATTTTTGGGCACATGCTCAGGGTCACTCTGTTCGGTCATTCTTAGTGGATATCCATCCAACCAAGCTACTGTTTTAGGCCTCTGGCAGGCCTCTCTGTTCTCCTAAAAAAAAAAAAAGAAAAAAAAAGTAGAACCCACGAGCCTGAATTTTCCCCATCTTTGCAAACTGACCCCTCCTCAACCTGGCACCCTCCAAATGTGTTGTATTACAGTTCCCATTATCTCCAGTAGCTGCTCTGTGCACTAAAGAGGACTGCTTGGAACACTTTTACAGCACTGACTTTCAGGATGTGAGGGGTCGTTCACTTTGTGACCCGGGTAGATAAGTGGTAGGGACTTACCACCAAAGACGTGTCAAAGGGTGAGTGTATGCATTTGCATGTGCTAATTTATCACAGAGTTATTGCAATAAATCTTTTGCAATCTGCACAGAAATGTCTCATCACAGCAAGGAAAATTGTGTCCTACGTGCTTGTGGATGGAAAACCTCAAGGTCCCTGCTCTTTCTCCAGCTGGTTATCTTTAAGCCAGGGCTTAGACGGGAACAACCCGTCAAATACTATTCCCCTTTTCTTTGCTCAATCTGCCTTTTGTTTAGATGTGCAACGGTGCAATGTCACTGGAAATAACGGGTAGGGCCTGTAACAAAATACTGCAGAATATCCACCACATGTGGCACAATTCAGAGCTGCAGCCTGCCATGTTCTCCTCTAGGATATCATCATCATCATCATCATCATCATCACATTGCATTTAAATGGCAACTTTTTTTTCCTCCTCGAGGACTCCTAGGTGACCAGGGATGGCATAACTCCATTTTTATCTGCACAACAACCCTGCTGGGAAGCTTAGGCTGAGAGTAAGTGACTGGCCCTCCTTGGTCCCAATCCACCTGGCCTGGCACTCAAGATGCAAGGAGCTCAGGAAAAGCTTCCCACTCCAAGTTTCCCCTTCTGTCCTTTCCAGCGGAGCCTCAGCTTTCATACCTGATCCTTACTGGGCTGCTGGAGTGGAGGGGCCTGGCAGAGTTGTGATCTGGCAGGGCTGCGAATGAGCCTGGCCTCTTCATGCCGCAGCTGCCCCAGGACTGGCTCTGTCCATCACTAGTCCAGAAAAAGGCAATGCACCCACCATGGCGTCTTCTTGGCCCTTGATGCATCCCCCGTTGTTGACAATGAACCTCCCTGGCAGCCACTTCGCCTTCTCCCCTCTCTGCTGGCCAAAGCCAGGGAATTTACCCCGCTTTGGTCTGCTCTTACCTCCCTGCTCCACAAAAGCTACTTGAGTATCCTCTCCCCTCCTGGTGCCACACTGGCTCTTCCCTCACCTGAGCAATCAGGAGGAAAGATGGGTGTATCTCTTGGGACACCCACCCCAGCCCACGTGCGATCCTCAGAGCTGCAAAAACCGCTGGACACCCTCTGGCTTGTGGCAATGGAAGGAAAAACCCACAGGCCAAGGTCAACCCCGTTTCCTGCTCAGCATGGACACCATTCAGCAAACGGAAGCTCATCAAGCTACCTGTATCTGTTCTGCAAGGAAATCCTTTTCTATGTACAGACACCTTTCCTGGTTATTTAAGGTTTAACACTGATGGGTGCATGTAAAAATATCACAGATAAAATGCTAAAAAACCAGCACAACCCAATAGCTCCATAGCATCCTCACCCCCAACACATGTTTTGACCCAAGGAAGACAGGAATTCCGTAATAATCCCACGCCCGAAACCCGCCCATCCGTGGGCGGAGCTTGGAGCGCGCAAAGCGCATTAGGAACGTGAAGACTGAGCCGCTCTTCAACACGTGTTGCGTTCGTGTCTAGGCACGGTGGCGACTTGAGAAGTGGGGCAGGGCCGCCCCCACCCCCGCAGCTCAACAAGATTTTCGGGCGGGCGCCGCGCAGCATTAACGCCCCCCACCCAGGCCGGGTGCGCCGCCCTCCCCTAATCCAAATCCCCCGCGCCCCGGAGCACGTGGGCCTCCCGACTCCTGACTCACCGCTCCCGCCGCGCACGGTGAGGCGACGGGGAGCCACGTAACGCCGCTGACTCACCCCCGGGAGCCGAGCGCGGCCACGGGGGGCGCGGGCTGCGCGCCCGGCTCCAATCCTCGCAAAGCTGCTTTGGCAGATTACTCGGGGCCACCTCGCAGGCCTCGGGAAGTGGGGGCGGGGCGTGGGGGCGGGAAAAGGCCGCGGCCGAAACGAGGACTGCCCCGCCACCTCCGAGCTGCCGCGGGTGCCCGCCGCTGTTCTGCCGATCATGCGCAGAGTGCGTTTCTCTGGTTAGCAACGCTGCCGTAGTCTTCCGGCGTTTCTTTCCAGTTGCCATCCAAGCCGAGAGCTACCATAGTCGTGCAGCAGGCAGATATTCAACAGATGCAGGTCCTCTTGGCATAGAACTGGTAGATGAGGGCGACCCTGTTGAATTTCTGCCTGTCACACAGCTGTTAAGGCACAAAACCTCTACAAGGGGTCAGGGTGGGGGAAATTTAAACCGATTTTGTTCATCCTTGTACAGGTATTGATGCTTTGATTGTTGTATGTTTCTGAGAATTCCAAATTAATACAACTAGAAGGATTTTACAACTGGATGAAGATGATTTTCTGCCATCTGACCTTAAGACAGAAGCTTTTAAGGGTCACATGCCATCTGCGGTAATGCTAGGTAATACTACCCATGCCAGCTTTTTATTTTGCTATTATAAAGAATACTATATTCCTTTTTCCTGCTGTCTGCCTCACAAGGGACCTGTATGAGCCCATCAGTACCGCAGACAGTTTTGAGTAGGTGTGTGTGTATGGATTTAAACCTCTGGGGACACTAGTTTTTTCTTTTGTCCCAGAAACCTCAGATCTGTTTTGCAGATAACAGAGACTAAAGGTGCAATCCTATGCATGCTTAGAAAAGAAGTCATACAATTCCCAGTGTGCCCCAACCAGCATAGTTCCAACTGGGAATTATTGGACCTTTTTCTGTCTAAATATACATAGGATTCTGCCCTAAGTTAATAAATGTCCTATGGCATTCCCTCAGAAGTCAGTAGCATTGAGTCCAGCGGGACTTAATCCCAAGGTAGTATTGACTGGAAGTGCCGTTTAATTCCATTTTAAGACTGCAGGTTTTGGGGCGCTAATGTCACATCCAGCTTTTTAACTCTTAGCATCCAGTCTCAAGAAGAATTCTGTAGAACTTGAAAGATTGTTCCCTATTTGGGGGCCATTTTAGCCCATCCTAAGAAAGGTAAGGCACCTCACTGTGACTTTTCCCTTTAAAACCTGCAGCGTTGCAAAAAATCACCCTTTCTTTCCTAGTCTTCCCCCAAAGGGCTCTGTGAAATTAATAAACTGCTCTGAATTTTGGATTGTTTGAGCCTTCCCTTCCTCATTTCTTCCCTGCATTTCTACCTGCAAACCTGTCCATCCGTCATTTCTCAAAAGGATGCAGTCTTGTTCTCAGAGTGTAGATTTTTCCTGTTCTCCTAGTCACTAGAGGGCGCTCCTTTAGTTGCAAATCTTTATTAAAAAATCCCTGAAAGAAGTATATTATTTTCTTCCGATGGTGAACCGCCTTTTTTCCGTCCTTTCTCTCCTTTTTTTCCCTCCCTCTCCCCTTTTTGGCAAACAGAGGACAGGAAAAGAAGACAAAGAGAAGGAAGTAGAAAAAAAACAGTAGAGACCCAACAGGGAAAATGATGAGCAGACGAGGACTAAGATAAAGACAGAAAGAAAGAGAGAGGAGGCATATTGAAACAAATTGACGGAAGACGACAGTTTGATGGAGAGGCAGGCATGGGTGGACCGCTGGAGGGATGGAAGGATGACAGAGTGACACATATATTTCTAATGTTGTGATCACTGCAGAGAGCAAAAGATAGCAGGGGGGTAGCAAAACAGGTACGAAAAGAGAGAGCAAAGAAAGACATGGGATTAATAGATCAAGAGATCATAAGTGAAAAGTAGCAGCTGAGGTAGACAGCTCTGAATTTTCATCTCCAGCCGCCTCTCAGCACGACGCAAATCTCCAAACTTGTTTCCTGATGTCGGGACGTGCCGTTCGAGCTGAGACGAGGAGCCGGGCAAAAGATGACATCAAGAAAGTGATGGCAGCTATTGAACATGTCCGCAGATGGTGAGGCCAGGCTGGGGGGACGGTCCGTTAGTGGCGGCTGGAGGAACTTTTGCAGAAATGCGACATGTTTGCCATATGCAAACCGACCAATTTTGAGAAGGATTACGGGGGGGCTGCAGTGCAGGTTATGCAGTGGTGGGGTGTGGGGGGGTGACTTTTGCTTCTGGGCAGTACTCCAGCTTCATCTCATGGGGGGCTGGCTGGCTACATTTTGGGATTGCTGGTTTTGCAGTCCCCATGCCAAGGATTCAATGAAGCATTTCAGGTGGTTTTGTGAACATTTTCCAGTTGCTGCTTGGCATGGGAAACACTGAATTGTACCAGGTATTTTTATGACTTTGTGCCTATTCTGCCCATTGGAAGAGATGGTGCAGGATGACCTGATCCTAGATTTGCCAGCAAGATGCTTCCGTGCTGCTTACTTTTCTGGAAGGGGTCTTTGCAAAACGGCTTCTTTTTCAAGTTTCTCCCCTTGCCACTGAGGGCCACAAGAGCCACCTGTCCGGGGTTATATTTCAGTGGATCCATATGTTGGGGGACGTTGTGCTACATGATCTGGCAGTTCCTGTTGCCTTAACTATCTGGCCACCAGAAGGGCTGGCAGAACCCAAGAGGTGAGACAGAACCCAAGTCTCTGCCCAGGGCAGCAGGATTCCAGGTGCCCCTAACTGATTTCTACCTCCATTCACTTTTAAACCATTGGGGGAAAAACAGAACAGAGAAAGAAAGAGAGCCAAACCAAGCCGAAAGGAAGGAAGGAAGGAAGGAAGAAAGAAAAAGAAAAATAGGTTCTTGTCTAGGGTGCTTGATCTGTCTCTCTCCTTGCAATTCATATGGTTGCTTTTCATATGCTAGCCTAATTGTCTTTGCAGAGGATTTATTTAAATAAATCATGCCTACCGTGCTTTTCAGACAAACAGTACCTCCTCAAGGTGGCTCATCTCAATTGATCAATAAAAATAGACAGATATTTAGGAGAGATGCGGTCTCTCTGTGAGGCTGTTAAATAGAAAGACACTCAAGGGAAGGGATCTTGAGTGGATTAAAGTAGAGAATTGTGAATGGGCTGAGGACAAGCTGATCTTCCTTCACTGGTAGCCTTTCTTGGCCGCAGTGGTGGGACTTGGTGGCAGAGGCCAGGGCTCCTTTTCATGGGGCCCTTCAGCCCTGGGAGCCCTGAGTGTGGGCTGGGGACTTGAACCTTTCACCTTGTGCTGCAGTTACATGCCTCACGCACCCTAAAGACCCTCACGGTGGGGACCATGGGGGTTCAGGAGGAGATGGGTTGTACCCAGGGCCTGGATGGAGAGACCTGGTGCGTCAGAAGTTCGGTGCCTTGTGAGTTCTTAGCAGAAGGAAAATTCATGCAAGGACTTCCTGATCCACAGCACAATCTCTTTGTCTTTGTACTTTACCAGTTTGGAAAAATGGAACTGGGCTTTTTCCACTGTAGCTCCAGGACTGTGGAAAGCATGTTTATTTATGTGTCCATCTCCTTTTGGGGGAAGTAGCTACAACGTGGCTCTTGATGAATGTAATTGATCTGATTCACAGTATGATCCTATACATGTCTCCTCATAAGTAAATTCCATTCGGTGAAGCTTACTTCAAAGTGAGCAGGTATAGGATTGCATCTTTAGGCTTCAATCCTGTATCTGTTTAGGCTGAAAATATCTGACTGGGAAATGCTGGGAATTGTGGGGTTTTTTGTCTTAACAGTGCATAAGATTGACAGTCTACCTAGATACTAACTATGCTTAACTCTGGGGCCTTCCTCCAAGTGCCAATTCTGAGGAAAGTGTGGAGGGTGGTAAAGGGGGGGGCGTTCTTGGTGGTGGCCCCCCATTGATGGAATAACCTCCCCACTGAGGCCTGGCTGGTACCGAATCTGATCTTTTGGGCGCTAGGTTAAGATGCCCCTTGGCCACCCATGGGCTTGAGGGGGATCAACGGGTGTTTGTGCACTTTTTTGATTATTCCTGTTTATGTTCTGTTTTTCTTATCTGTTTTCTGCTGTTCACAACTTTTGAATATTTTTCTTTCTGATTTTATATTTTTATTGCACTTTTATCATCTGTTCTTATGGCCTGTGGAAACTGCCCAGAGAAAATCGTCTGTGGGGTACATATAGAAACGAAATAAATAAATAGGTCCGTGCCCTTAGTTCCTGTTGCCAGTCACTCCCTGCCTCTCTCCTTGTTCTTTTGTGGCTGTTTCCAGAGTGTGTTTTATTTTTGGCTGCTGACTTTTTTTTTTTTTTAAGCAAACCTGTTTGAATGTTGTAATTATGAAATGTCTTCGAATTCTTCAGTGGAATGATGGAACTGGTTAGAATTTTGTCCATGTCCCTTGGATTTTTGTGGAGATTTGGGATGGGTCGTGATAATGGGAGATAATGGGAAGATCCCCGAGATGAAAAAGGCTGTGCGTCTTGTTTTTGGTTTGTTTTCCAGGGAAAAACGGTGGGTGACGGTTGGGGATACCTCGCTCCGAATCTACAAGTGGGTACCCATCATGGATCCCCGGGATGAGGTGAGGGACATCTCTGTGCTTTCTCTTAAGATCTGTGCCTTCCCCCTTCCCCCTGTTTGCCTCTCCTTACTTCTCCCTCCTCTTCCTCTTAACAGGAGAAAAGGCGGTTGGCGGGCAGTGGCGAGCAGCAAAGGGCCAAAGAGAGGAGATCCCAGTTACCCAGCCTGCGGAGAAACCCTGCTCTGCTCATGCTGGACCTCAATGGTACATCTTGGAAGGTGGGAGACAGAAATGGGGAGAAACGGCTGTGGCAGGTCAGGAAGGCGGGACTTTCCCAGGCCCCGCCCTCCCAGCAGGCCAAGCCCCTCCCCTCTGTCTACCCAGATATTTGCCAATGGAGTTGAGGCTCGATTTGTCCTCCCAGGGGACAAGAAGGGAACCCACCTGACCTGTGTGGAGATCCACGTCTTTTTTTTTAAAAGGAGAATCGTGTGTGTAGGTGTTCCTGCATGCTGCTAACGGACCCTGGCCATGAGGGAAGTTGCAGGCCAGTATGTGGGTGCCAGGTTGGAGAAGGCTGAGGTAGAAAGAGGACCAGCGCTTGGTTTTGAAAGCTGAAAGGGGCTGACAGCCCTGCTTCCTCTCGGTGCCCTCGCCCGCCGCTGGCTGGCCTGCCTCCCGCCCTGCACTTCTCAGAGCCATCTCTCTGTCAGCCAGAGCGCCGAAGTCCAAAGTGGCCCTGGCTTGTGGAGAGCTGTCCATGCAGGCAGTGAGGGCAACAGAAGTCCTTCCTGTTCTCCGTCTTCAGTTTCTTGCCACCAAGACACTCCTCGTCCTATTTCTTATTTTTCCTCCCAGATGAGAACAGCAACCAGAGCTCAATTTCGGAGGCCTCTCTGCTGAAAGGGGGGGACACCAGCCCTACACCCACCCCGGACCGCAGCCAGACTGTGACTCCCACCCCATTAGGGGAGCTGAAGACCGAGGACTCGCAGCCCCCTTTGCTGGGGCAGGAAGGGGGTAGGTTCAACCAGGAAGCCATGAAGGACAGTGGCAGCTTGTGGTTGCAGCCTTTATAGCCCCCCCCCCCGATTTTTTCCTTTGCCTACTCCAGTCTCCCCCTTCTGGTTGCAGATTCTGGAGTGCTCCTTCTGGAGGGTACAGACGAGCCCCCCATGCTAACCAAAGAAGAGCCGGTTCCTAAGACTGCAGACACGCAGGTGAGGTGCTGAGCTGGGAGAGCGGCTCCGCTTGCCACTTGCACGACTGTCTTTTGCATCCAGGGCCGAGTGGGACTGGCAGAGCAGCCCCACTTGTGTCTCCTCCCGTCAAGCAGCCCATAAACCCGAAAGAGGCGCCAAGAGGGCGGTGGGCTTTGGGAACTCTTGGAGCTGCATGAGGGGCTGGTTCTCACTTGATCGGCCCTCGTAAGGTTGGGCGCTGTGGATATATTAGTCTTAGGCACCTCTGTATTTATACACATACACTTTATTTATTTATTATTTATTTATTAAAACATTTCTATGCCGCCCCTTGCCAAGGCCTCGGGGCGGCTTACAACATCAAATAAAATACAGAATATCTTTACATCTTTAGGGTATTTCCTCTTTATTAGATATGCTGTTTTTGGAGGGTTTGTTTCATTGCAAATGTTTCAAGGGCTTGTGGGGGTCTAGTCCCTGCTCAGCCGTGGAGCTCACTGGGCGACCTTGGGCCAGTCAGAGCCTCTCAGCCTAACCTACCTCACAGGGCTGTTGTTGGGGGAATGAGATTGAGAGGAGAAGAATTCTCTAAGCTGCCTTGAGTTCCTTGAAAGGGAAAAAAGTGGGATATAAATATAATAAATAAAAAATATCAAATGTTGTGATAAAATATTTTTGAAGTATTGCTACACTCTGGTATTCAACTATGTTTGGATTGTTTACTGAATTGTTTACTGATTTTGCTTAAATGCTAGTCTACTTTTGATAATATCCTGATACGGATATATTGACTGAAATTATATTTAATTGTTGCTGTCATCACCTTTGAGCTCAGTTTTTTCCTCAGTGGAACAATAGCCAAATAATTAATCATTACAAAGGTTCTATGTAAGATCAATGTTATTGTTTGATCAGCTCAGCAAAGGATGGTGAAATAGCTAAAGCTACCCAGCGAGGCCCCATTCACATGCATGGCTAGCTGTCCTGCACATGCAGCCTCGCCCTGCTGTAATTTGTACGTTGACAGCAGAATCTGAAACAGAGGACACACGTTTGCATAAACACAGTACATGCTACTTTAGACCTTCAGATGCACATATAGAAACAAATAGCATAATTTAAAAAGAAATGTGGTTGAATATGGTCAATCTCACCATAGAGCAGGAGACTGTGCCCTGTACACTATTGATGAGAGACAGTTTTTTGGGTTGTTTCTCTTTAAAAGAATAGGGATGGGCTGGAACAACTCTTCAGAGGACCGTCCCCTGTAAAAGAGGGCACCAGGTTGCCCTTGGGGAGAGTAGAGGTGGCAGCCTTCTGGGGAAGAGGCAAGATGGTTACATCTTCATTCTTCTGCAGGCACTGGAGACGGAAGGCCCCATGGAGCCCCAGAAGGCCTGCGAAGAGCCGACCCCGGAGGCGGAAGAGTTGGCTCCCCTGGGGGCTCCACCGCTGAAGCGTATCCGCGCTGAGACACAGCCTCTGGAGTCCAGTCAGCCCTCGGAGGCTTAAGAGCAGGCCTGCTTCGGCCCTCCCCATCTCTTTTGACAGGGTGTGTGTGCAGGGGGTGGGGTAAGGGGGGAGCATTCGCTGGGAAGACTCGATTGGCATCACGTTGGTAAGAGACGGTGCAGGACAGCCCACACCTGCCCTTCCTCCCCACACACCTGGGGAGTCACCATTTCACTGCTCTAGGTGCCCCTGGTGGAGGCACAGATGGCTGCGGTAGGTGAATAAACATGGCGGCACTCTTGGATACCCAGGGAGACGGCCATGTTTGTTTATATACGGCTGCCATTTTAAACACCCCGCATGCCTGATTTGCAGTATTAAAAAGGAACGTGGCAGTGAGAAAAGAAGCGAGAGCAGTTCATCCGCCCTGGGTGCTGTTTTACTTGGTAGGAAGGCTGGAAACAAATCAAATGAATCAGATAATTACCAGATGGAGCAGAGGGTGATACGGCCAGTGCTGTGAGGGAAGTGTGTGGAGCTGCTTGGGAGGCTTGGCCTAACCCATGTGCCACACCGTTTATGGTACCTATGGAAGAAATGAAAATTACGCTCTGGCGTGGGAAGGTGTAAGCACACCTGCCAAAAGAGAGAGGATCAAACGAATGTTTGGAAGAAAAAACACATACCAGTAAAGTCAAAGGCTCTCTAGTTTTATCTTCCTACTGAGGCCTGATCATGGAAGAGCCTGCAGTGGGTTAAAAGTGAGGCGGCATCTTTGCATCCACCCCAACTCACATTTTGCAATCAGGAAACACACATTCCGCGCGCTCAGAATCAGAGGTTGGCTTTGTTTGCATGGTCATATTGTTTCTGTGACTCATACAAGTGGAAAGGGATGGGGACATGTTTTTGGAATGGTCTTCAGAATCATGAGGACCAGAGACTTGGCTAAAAAGTAAATAAGCTACAGCATCTCACGATGCCAACTTCCATTCTGGTTTGCATCAGATATGTGGTTCCCGAATAAAAGGACCAATGGGTCATTAATTAAAAAAATAAAATTTTCAGGTCAAGCCTATGTCAGACTTGTTCTGAACTCTCTTTTGCCTAATCTCCAGATATGTGGTGCTTGCTCCTATCTTGTTGGAAAGGGCAAGACACTCCGCCATTGTTAATTCATGTGTTTAGAGTTTATGCCTTAGAATTAAATGTTCTAGAGCTAAGATCTTGTAGATCCTGGCTCGGCAAGGGAGCTAATGGGCCTGGATTCTGCTGCAAACTGGGGGAGGAGAAGGAAGTCTTATTAGTAGAGCTGGAAAGTTCTGACCCATATGTCTTGGGCTCCACCAGTCTTTGTAGAGAGGTGCAGAACCTGCTAGGTTGATCAGTGGAGATCAGAACCACTGGATTCTGTCCCAATTCTGGATGGCAAATCTGAGGAAAACAGGCTAAATGTGTGGAATCTACCATGTGGGGGGTGTGAATTAATCTCATTGTAAATTGCGGTGTATATACATACATTTTTAAAGTTTGCTATTCAACAGCAAACTTTGTCTGTGCCCATGATTCCACTGGACCATGCTTTACACAAAATATTGTTAGCTTCCTCTACAGTTGTCTGAGCTTTAGGATTGCCTTTTTGAATTCCATTTAGATGGAGATTTGGGTACATTAAAGACAGGGCAGAGCCTGGTAATTGGCTGAAGACCTACATCATATACTAGCCTCTAGCTTTCCGTGGCATCACACCCGATAATCAAAATGACTGTGAATGTCAAAAAGTGCTGGGTTTCATTTTACAGGCTTTGATGCACTCAATAATCAGTCTTTTAACAGTTTTTTCCTTTTGCTCTAAAATGCCCCTGCTTGTGGCAGCCGCTGCTTCTCCTCTTTCTTCATGAGCTAAGCCTTCAGTTTGAACTATGTAACAAACCCCTTTCCAGATTGTAAAAAACCTCACTGAGATAACTGCATGCATAAAGTGCACAATTGTTTCAGGAAGTATATTGTGATTCAAATGAAGACGGTGCATGGCCCTTTGCCAGTTGGGAGCCAGGGTAGGTGCATCTGCCAATATCCTCTTTGACCCAGAGGTGTTCTGAAATCCGTGGCCATCTTTCTTCACTAGCATTCTCCAGCTATCCAGGTGGGAATGGCTGTTTTTCCTCTTTGGCCCCAGTTTTGCTTTTATTTCAAGCCTAACCCTCTAACTTCTCCACAAGATGCAGGATCTAAGGGGTGTATATCAAATACAATTTAGCAATTTACCCAAATCTCCTTTTAAAAGCTGGGGTGGTGGTGTGTGTGAGGATGCATTGTTTGGGTAACCTGATCCATCCAGGTGCCCAGATCAGGTAGATTTGAAGAATTACCAAGATGAAACAAAACCACTTGTAAGAATTACGTAAGTTTATGGATTACAGAGTTGGAACATGGATTGCATGCGAGGAGAGAAATGATCAAGGTGCTTAAAACGACGCTTTCTGTGCAGAAAGTGGTGAGGGAAACATTTCTCTCTCCCTCCCATAATACTAGAACCCAGAGGGCTCATCTTATGAAGCAGATTGATGGGGAGATTCAGGACAGATTAAAGGAAGTACTTCTTCATGCAGTGTATAAACTATGGAATTCACAGCTATGGGAAGTAGCAACGGCGATCAATTTGGATGGCTTTAAAAGGGGATTGGGCAGACTTATGAAGAAGAGGGAGGCTACCGGCGGCTGTTAGCCTTGTGGGCGATGTGCCTCCTCCTTTACCAGAGGTGGCGTGCCTGGGTACACCAGTTGCTGAGGAGCTGGGCGGGAGAAGGTCCTGCACTCATCCTGATCCTGGGAGCAGCTGGTTTGCCACCATGCAAACAGAGTGCTGGACTAGTTGGACCTTGGGTCTGATCCAGCATGGCTTTTCTTAGTTTTTATGTAGAAGAGTGATAATAATGTAAAAAGGGGGGGTGTACTCCACTTATCCGTAGTTGCTGTGACTCCCAAGATGCACGGAAGGGGATGCTTTGTGGATTGCAAGGTCTTTGGGCAACCATGTTTCAGTTCCTCTCCCGGAAAGAGCAAGGTGCAGATCTGGCAGGCTTCCTCTCCCACTCCTCCAGAGGGTGTCAGCAAAAGGCTGGCGAGCGTCCCTTCCTGGGAATCAAGGGGAAAGCAGCTCCAATTAAGAAAGCCGCTTCGGTTCTCACAGGACAACAGCCCTTATCTAAAGGATGTGGTTGGGCCATGGAGCTGTACACATTTCCCTCTTGCTGGTGCACAGCACTCTAGCAAAGCTACGAAAAAGCCTGCCTTGACGTTTGGGGGTGGAGAAGATCTTCACGCTCCCCACTGAACCTTAAAAGTCTCCTCGGCATTCCCTATGGTATCGTCCTGCCTTTACAGAGGAAGAAATCGCGCTCTGAACTCTACCATTAGGTGAGGGGAGACTTTCTACTCCCCTCCGGGGATGAGTTTTAGGATACCCTCAAAGTACAGCAAAATGTCAAGAATTAGCTTGTTATTTCTTAACAGCAGAGGGAGATGTTACTTTTGGGATTCTCTGTATCAGTCACTAAAATTTCTTGGGTACTTTCATGCTGAGGCTACAAACAAAGGCTTTGGAGGTGAAAACAGTTTGGGTTGGAACTAAGCCTGCTAGCTGATTTCATTCGAATGGGTGCAGGTGAGCCTCAAATGCAGGGTATGGAGGGTTTCGGAACAGCACTGCTGAACTTTCCTAGGTTTGAAGGAGGCACGTTCACTCCGCTTTCTTTTCTGAAAGGGCTGATCTGCTTTAATTGCTGCATGAACCAGTTCCCTCGCAGTGCTGGCCATGGGCGTTTTGTGTCCCGAGGTGGAGCCAGATGGGTATTGTCCTCCCCTCCTGCTGGAAAAATCTTGGTGCATCATTGGGATACCCATTCTTGCCTTTGGCAATCTTCCCCACCAATTTTCCTTAATCCCCCCATCTTTTGTGGTGCCCCCCAAAGCAGAAACAGCCCTGGGCAATGAGGCAATACCATGTGGGAGGCATTGGGGCGGATGGGTTTTGAGAATGAAGTCAATCCTGCCCCCCAGCACTTGAAGGAGGTAAAAAATCCTGGTTTATCACCCATGAAAGATAAACTTGGGACCACACAAAGACACAGATGCGTGTACTCTGAGAGGTCTCACTGGCTTGCGTATTCCCAGGATTTGCTAAACTGCCCAGACAGCCTCCCTGGCTGATGGCCAGTATATATGTTTACTAAATAAAGGCATTTTCTCTGCATTAGTTACAGCACGCTTCTACCACCACCACACTGAAATGGCACCAATCCTGTGTAGACTATCCTGCATGAAAAAACACATTGGCACATCCCTGGCATGAGGAAGGCATGGCCGGGGGGGAATTTGCCTTGAGAAGCACATACGGTTGTTTTTTGCAACCATCGTGGTATTTGCACACTTGCTTGAAGAGATGTGATTTTTTTGAACTGAGCTTTGTCATGTTTCACGTAGACCCTACAAAATTCATATGAGGTGAAGCACTTAATCGTGAAGAAAGTACATCATTGTTTATTTTAGCAATAACATATAAGCATTTTTCCTTTTATATCCATTGTTTTATAGGCAATGTTTTTAGTTTTGGTTTTGCATTGTAATTTTCCTGGTCTATAAAAGTATTCCTAATCCTGAGTGTTGTGAATAAGTCTGTTTATTGGGAAGGAAAGGAGGATCCTTTGAAATAACCCTGAAATAATTCCTTTTGCTTGTAGGCATGGTAATTTTGTATGTGCTTTGTACATGTTGACAACATGATAGCTCACAAGTTTGACATTGAACTGTGGATTATTGCTGTAATATGGATTATTTAATATCTGAGCCCAGGTGTGCTTTTTATTTATTGCATTTATTTATCCATTACATGTTTATGCTACTCAAGAGCCAAAGATCCCTGGGTTGTTCACAACAATTAAAAAATAAAATATAAAATACAGTATAAAATATAGTATAAAATTTAAATAGTTAAAATAACAGTACAAAAGTGAAAACTGGAGTAAAACATCAGAAATACAATGTACAATACAATATAGAATTGAAAACAATGTGAGATTAAGATTCCTGGGAGAATTCCTGGGAAGATAAGGTCTTCACCTGGCATCAGAAGTGTAGGTGCCAGGCAAGCCTCTCCAGGAAGTACATGCCATAATCAGGGTGCCACAACGGAAAAGGCCCACTCACCTGACTTCTCTTGGCAGGGCCATCCTCAGAAGGACCACTGAAGATGACCATCGGGTCTGGGCAGGTAACCATGAAAAATCCATGAAAAGAACCCATAGGTTGTTGCTGTGTTGTGAATCGTGGGCTGTTTTCCATGGTTTGTTACCTTGGCTGGGTTCAGACAACACAACCCATGTTTCAGCATCAAGCCATGGTTCAACAGCAAGCCACACTCAACCCATAATCAACTGATGAGTGTGGGTTATGTTTTCCAAACAGTAATGGTTAGGGCTGCTTCATTAGTGACTTTTTTCTCAGTGTGAATTGGCATTTTGAAGGACTTGAGCACGTCCATTCCTCATTGGCCATATTTGGGGGTTTCTCCCTCAAATTAGGCACTTTAAAGACTTTTTTGTACTTCTGCAAATCTTGCCCACTGAAGCACATCAGATCTCACAAATATGACAAACATAAGCGTACACTGTACTAAGGAACCATGATCATAGCTCCCCAGTAAATTTAATTCTTAGGTACAAGTTTTTAAACCTCTGTCTTGTTATTGTTACTTTCTGATTTCAGTGCATCTGTAACATACCTGTGCAAGAAGATAGGTACTGCACTCGCTATGGTATTATGCTGAATTAAATAGGCACCATGGAGTTGAGGGCCGTCATTTGGCTGGAGAAAGCTTACAACAGAACCCTCTGTGTATGGGTTCCCCTGGGTTTAGAGGGATTTACTGAGTTTAATGGGTTCCCCTGAGTTTAGTGGGATTTAGTAAGTAAATTCCCCTGAGTTTAGTGGGATTCAGTGAGTGTCTCAGATTGAAGACTTAAGTGATAGATTGCCTGCATTGCACTCAGAAGGTCATCTTTGGCATCTCCAGGTAGGCCCGGACAAGATGCAGTTGGAAATATTGGAGAGCCGGAGTCTTTTGACCAATCAGAGGTGGCACACTTCAATTGTGCAAGATCTTGGGTGTGTGTGTGTATTTTACTCAGATCTGAGACTCAACAGCCTGAGGCTGGTAGAAAAGAGCGAAAGATTTCTGAGCCAGGGTGATGTAGGTTAGGAGAGAGGGTTCTTTGGACTACTAGATACGCTGTTGTACTTCTACTCCGGCCTTTTTTCCTTAATGAGACAAGAAAGATTACAGAAGATGCCGTAAAGGAGCACGGGAGCATTGCGAATCAAAGGCACTGGACTCGCCGCTAGCTTCCCTTGGGGGTCCCATCCACAGGAAAAAGCCCTACAACTGGATGGGAAAAGCTGGGATTTGTAGCATTTTTCCTGCCCAACCATGGGCAGGATTGTGCCCGAAATGAGGTACAGCAATGCTGCAAAAACCTTGCCTAGAAGCACCCCTGATTTTCCAGATCTTTCTTCATTTTAGCAGCACAAAATATAATGATGCCCTGGGCCCAGGGAATCACGGTGTTCCTTGATCTTAAACTCTTGGGAGTCAGAAATCCTTGCTGCCCATTTCCTGCAAATCCTCTAGAGAACAACCAGCAACTAGTAACCTACCAGCTACTCCCGAGAAAAGAGAATAACTCCTATTTTCTACCTTCTGTTTTCGCAGAAGGCAGCTTCCTAAGTTTATGGAAGTTGAAAGGGATAATGAACCAATTAAAGCGGCGGACCTTAATGCACTGGACAATCTTTCTGAAGGGGGCACGAGGATAAAACCAAACACCAGGCCTCCTCCGTTTCTACTTAAATGATGCATTCCGCTTGGCTGGCTGGCATTCCCAACTGCCTGAGCGAGAAGGTGGCATGCCTATTCTAAAATGGCAGCACCCACCTGTAGTTTTTGGAGATATTTCCATCAATATATAGCAGTTTCCCGGCACCCCTGCAAATAATTCAATCTGTTGCTCAGGTAAGCCGGGATCTCCTTTCTGAATCAATCCCAAGCCTTCCCACTGAACCGGCGAATCGCCCGATGACGCGCGACCCGCTCAGCCGTAAGTCCGCTTGAAGTCAGTGGGGCTTACCTCCGAGTAAGCCAGGCGGGCGCGCTCCTGAGGGGCGGGGGCGGTGGGACCCTCGCAGTCCAGCCCCTTTTGCAGAACAAGCCAGGCAAGGAATGGTTAACCCGCCCCCCACCCCGTTGTCTCTCCCTCTCCCCCCTCTCCCCGCCTCCATGTGCAAAGAGACGGAAGGGGAGGGCAGGCTGCGCCTCGTCAGGAGGGGCTCCCAGCAGCGCGGGCTGTTTGCTCATTTCCTGAGGAGGGGGGGGGGGTCTGATCCTTCAGCCCCCGATCGGAGGCTGCAGGGGGAAGGCAGGGGAGGGCTTGCATTGCCTCCCCTCCACGGAGGATTCTCCAGATCTGTCCAGCAAAGGCGAGTTTCGGGGGGGGGGGGTCGTTTTTCTCCCACAGGTAGAAATACTGAGAATACGCGGAGCAGGGGAGCGGTGCGAAAGTGGATCGGGGCGGCGGATCTACTCCCGTGGTTAGAGATTCCGCTGCGGACCGCGGAAACGGGGGGGCCAAGGGCCACAAGTAGCTTTTTACCAATTAAGGTTAGGATGCGTGCCCCTCCCGGCGCAGCGTGGGACGAGAACCCAGGAGTCCGGCTCGCCGTCGCCGCCTCCTTCGCAACGCCCCCTTTCCTTCCACATTGTGCGGCTTTCCAGCCTACCAGCGACCGAGGGAGAGGGCTGGGACGTCTCGCCTTTTAACCCAAACCGCAGCCCCGCCTCCTCCCTTTTCAGACCTGGGGAGGGCGGGGAGAACCCAGGCGACCTGGCTCCTAGCCCCCTCTCCTCCCTTCTCCGCGCTCATCTCCCCAAAATTTCGCCTTCCCTCCATGGAGAAAGAACCCAAGACGAATTTCATTTCGCTCCCTCCTCCCGCAACCTGGGATGGCTAGCTCTGGAGCCCCCGGCTTCCCCGCGCAGCCCAGACCTGCCCTGCCTGTAGAACCCAGGAGTCCTGCCGTTTACCCCCCTTCTTTCTAGCCCCCTCCCCAGCAATGAAAAGGAGCACGTCCCGGTTCTGCCCTGCTCTCGGGACTGGGGAGAGAACCCAGGCGTCCTGGCACCCAGCCCTTCCCTACATCCTGGGACGATTAGGCGACACTTTAATCCCCCAGGGCAGCCTGCAAGGTGAAAGCTGCCCCCAAAGACGGGGTGCCGAGTTTCAAATCCCGCGTGTGCGTCTGCTGCCCCTTTAAAGGCACACTGACCTGCATCACTGGCAGCGGGCGACACTCTTGCTCGAAAGTTTCCCGATTCCTGCAGATCTAACTTCGGTGCAAAGGCAAGGGCGGCACGCAAGCCCTCGCCAGTAGAGATCCCGGCGCTGCAGCGCAACTTCCCATCTCTTTCCTCTCACGTGGAAAAACCACAACTTTATCACAACTGCGGACTGGTGATAAAGATCTTGTTCTCCTGATAGGTAAGCTAGGCAGCTCCCAGAGGCACTGGACTACAATTGGCTAGTGGTCAAGGATTATGGGAGTTGTAGTCCAAAACATCTGGAGGCACCAAATTGCCTAGTCTCTGTTCCTTGTAGTAATGCAACTGTTGGCAAGATTTCTTTGGATGGGGCAAAGGTTCCTGTTTTGGGGAGCTGCAGCCCCTTAGAAATGTTTCTAACTATTACCACACAGTCTGATGTGGGGATCAAGTAGTGTCACTGTATCATCTTAATGGCTAAAATCCTGTGTACATGGCATTGGAAGGCAAACCAGAAATGCAATTTACTTTTAGAAATATTATGATGTGTGATTCTAGTCTTTTTCCTTCTTATCATTAGAGCAGTTTTATTTGCCAGGAATTGATTCTTCTCTGCCTGAGGATGGAGACAATAGTCGCTTGCTTGCTTGCTATCCACATGGCAATGTATTTTGACCAAACGTTCTTCCCTTTGTTAGGACACCAAGGAATCCAGTCTTGGCCTGCTAGCCCAATCAAGGATGTCAAGAATGAGAGGGGAAAAATAATGGATTTTTTTCTCGCAAATAGTCCCATCACAAGCAAAAGGGCAACTGACCCAGAACAATGCTGCTACCCCCTTTTACACCTTCACTGACCAGGCCAAGACTGGGCAGAGGTTCATTAGTTTGAAATTCCCACCAGAGAAGCTGATTGGTGCATTTGAATTCAGGTGGTCCCTGCACTCACCTGGGAGGCTGGGTTTGGAGCCTCAGCAAGGGATCGCTCAATCTTGACTATGTACCTTGACTCAGGTTGCATCAGTGTTGCTGGCATGACGTGACCATCCCTTTGGTCTAGGGCCCTCGCAGGCCCCAGCAAGTCTGGGCGAGTCCCTACATGTCCTGCAACTGCACTGACACTTGCTACCAAGAGATGGTTATTCATGGGTCAATCATAAATTGAGGCCCCAGAGCCAGTTTGGGTCAACAAGAACAATTAATTCCTTCTCCGGGAAGCCACCTCCACAATGACTGCCAAGCCAGGGGGGCCATCCACTTGGGTTCTTAGGTTCCCTTCACCGTTGGAACCAGGGGTCCAAATCAGTGTTGAGATGGAGGAGACCTCACCTCCCGTTGGGACCATCAAGGAGATCCTGAAGCGCTCTCGGTCCCGGAAGGACAGAATGGATAGAAATGAAACGGGTGTGAGGCCTCAGTGTTGGGAGGTTCGGCAACAGGTGATCCTGCCCACACCAGAGGATGAGGAAACCGGTGCCAAAATTCTGGAAGAGGCCCTGGGGGATGATATTGAGACGTGTGTGGTCTCTTTTGAAGATGGCTGTGACTCCAAAGTAGAGAAAGGGTCAAAAACTGAAGTGATGGTTGGGCCCGATTGTGTGATTACTATTGAAGAGGAAGAGGTGGACTTCAAGCAGGGGTCCCCGAAACCCGGTGTTGGGTCAGAGGATGATACGGAGGCATGTGTGGTGTCTTCCCAAGACGAAGCTGATCCCCAAGAAGAGGAGGAGACCCACCCGACGGTCATAGGCGAAGGTAGCATTGAGGACGTCGTGGAGCGACTCGAGGACACAGGCCTCCCCAGGCTGGAGAAGGCCATCCAGACTGAAGTGACACTCAGGGACATCCCCAAGGTCTGTGAGGTCTGTGTCCAGAAAGCGGCTGACTCCAAAGAAGAGGAGCCGACCGAATTGGAGGTGGCATCTGCGCAGAGTAACCAGGCCTGCGTGGCTTCCCCAGAGAAACCAGGGGAGCCGGAAGACAGGGCGACACACGTGGAGAGAAACGCAAAAGAGGCTTGTCACAAGCCAGATTCAGAAGTCAAGGCCAATGAGGGCAAAGCTCAGGAGGCCACCTTGGAAGAAGGTGGCATTGTCATGGAAACGGCTCGTCAGGGCTTCCGGTGGTTCCGCTACCAAGAAGCTGAGGGTCCGCGAAATGCTTATGGGCAGCTTCGGGAACTGTGCCGCCTCTGGCTGAAGCCGGAGAGCCGCAGCAAGGAGCAGATGCTGGAGCTGCTTGTCCTGGAACAATTTTTGGCAATTTTACCTCAAGAGATACAGAGCTGGGTTTGGCAGCAGCATCCGGAGACGTGTGCGCAGGCGGTCGACCTGGTGGAGAACTTCCTAACAGGACTTTCTCTGCTTGAGAGGCACGGGAAAAAGGTGAGCGATCCCACCAGGAAGGTTGTGTGAATGGATCACATGGCGCCTTGGGGGGTGATGGTGTGGCAGGGCGGGCCTCCCACAGGTTCCAAGGGTTGGGGTGATGCAGCCACTGGAAAAACGGCATTAGGGGTGTCGTAATGAAAACTGCACAAAGGGTCTGTGCAGGTTCTGGGTTTTGCAGGGTCCTTGAACCACTCATCTCCTCCCCGTGAGGCCATTTGCTCCTTGCCAGTGTCCCCAGCTGCCTTTCTGCTCCACCCAGTTTCTCAGCACTGCTGTCACTTGCTTGATGGACAGCAGGAGAGCCGATCGGCAAGACGAGGCATCTGCTCCTCCTCTTCCTCGCTGCCGGTTGCCTGGCCCTGGGGGAGAGGCAAGCGCCTTGCATTGTTGAGGGGGGGAACCTGCAGGGCCTTCTCCCTGTTGGCCCCTTGGTGAGGGCCCCACCGTGACCACGCCTCCCGAGGGTAGTGAATTGCAGAGCGGGTGACGCACTGTGAACATTTGAATGATTTCAGGCACTGGTGACTTTTGAAGAGGTAGCCGAGTATTTCTCCGAGGAAGAGTGGAAGCTCCTGGATGAAAGGCAGCGGCAGATCTACCAAGAGGTCATGCTCGAGAATTATGGGAACGTTCGGTCACTGGGTGAGAATTGCCTGGTGGTGGGGAGGGGGCAGGGAGCCCAGAAGGCAAAGGAATCTGGTTGGGTTCCCAGATGCTTGCATACAGGGTGGACAGGAGGAGCCTGAGCTTCTTCCCCGCTTGGTACTGCTCCTACTTTTGCCCCCTTAAGGGTTGACTGCTGTACATGGGGCTGCCCTTGAAGACGGGCTGGTGGGGGCTTCTCTTCCAGGCAGGGCTGGAGTCTCAGGGGATGGCCTGAGGCAAGAGAGTGAAGTTGGTTGGCTCATACCCGTCACGGACCCTCCTAAAGGAGGATCCCTAGCTCAGGGGTGGCCCACGTGCCTCGCACCTCAGTGGCCCGGGGTACAGGCCAGCAGGCCTTGCTTTGTCAAACGTGTCTTTTCCCCCTCTGCATTGCCCTGAACTGTAACTTTCTGCTATGACAGAGAAACACAGGAGTGGGAAGCTGCATTTCATTCATCCCTCTGTTGAGCCATTCTATTTTCTTTCATTCTTTTAAATATTTGTATCGTATTTTATAGTTTAACTGTGTTTTGAAGCAATATTTTAATTTTTTAACTGGCTGCAGCCCACCCAAAAAACACTAGCTATGGGGTGGATTTGAAATGTCCCAAATAAGTAAATAAATGCAGACTAGTAGCTTAGTCCTACATTTTCAAAAGTACAGAAATATTTAGAAAAAGTAAACGCTGGAGTTGGTGTGGGGAGACCACTAAGTCTTGGACTGACTGACTGCTGGTGAAGGGGGAGAAGACTGGGGGAATAGAATGGGGTTCCCTTGGAAAACAGCACGGCCAGCTGGCTGGAAAGGACCCTGAGCAGTTTATTCTTTCTGCAATATTTAATTGCAGGACTCACCTGCATTTAATATCATCTGTCTGTAATTTTTCCTCTTCGCTCTCTCTTTCTGTCTCTGACATACATGCACACTCATCAAAGCCATCTAGTGGTGATGGCTAGAAATACCGGTGCACACCTTCCCCTGTAACAAGTGGTGGGAACCAATACTTCCGGATTTAGAGGAGAGGTCAAGGGTCTCCTGGCCTTGTTCACACTTATGTATTGTTCCTTTAGGACTCTCACTCAACTTAAAAAAACCACAATTTGCCGAGGGCATGTACCTCTAATTTTGAATATGCAACTTCGCAATCAACCTAAATCCTGACCCATGGCTATAATACCATGGGTTAATTGTGGGTTATGATTAGTTCTTAGGTTAACTGTGGGATGCTTAAATTATGGTTACCCACAGACCTGGTTCTCATGTAATAACAACTATATCAGTCTAAAAACAAATAGGTTGTCATGCATGAGCAGAAGAGAGCAGGTTTGTTGTTGGGTCAACTGCCAGGTGGTTTAGCCTCTGAACAACCCAGTGTTCTTTAATGAATTGTCATGCTTCACACCCAGGAAGGAGCTGACTGTGCGTGGTGGATTAAAAATGGACGAGGCAGTTGCAAAGCAAGCCATATATTTGCTCTCTCCTGCTCATGCGCTACACCTGTATCATTACAGGCTCAGAGTCTGGTCTGAAGGCACAGGCTGAAACTAAGCAGGTCTGGGGCTGGCCTGAGCTTGGAGGGGAGACCACCTGGGAACCACATGTAGCCACCTTGAGTTCTGCAATGGGAGAAAGGTGGGATATATATATAATAAATAAATAAATGTGAACAGCCTTATGACAACCCTCCATGGTTACCACTTTTATCCAACAGACGATTAGGTGGTTTCTATGTTATGATGGTTTCCCTTGCCCCTGCTCCATCCTCCTGCTGGTGCCATGCATCTCACTGGCCACCATCCCTGAATTTCAAGACTAAGGTGCGTTGTTCCCACCTGCGTTGCCTGCCTCTTCCTGATGGATCTGCAGTCTGTTTCCCGACACCCTTCAGTCAAATCTGCCCCTTAAGGACCGAACCTGCCCAACAAAGCCCAGCTTGCTGCTTTGATCCATCTCCCCTGCGAATCGCCTGCCCCCTCCCTGCACCTTCATCATCCGGCATGGAGGTTTGCCTTTTTTGGCCAGCTGACCAGCCACCCCCTTCTCCATGCCCTCCTTCAGTGCCTGTTGCCTGCCACCCTCCCATGGGATCTCCCTGCACCCACCTCCCTCCCTCCCTCCCTCTCTCCCTATTCTTGCTCAGGTCCAAACTGCTTCAGGAAGTCTCCGTGGCCACAAGAAACCGCATCCTCTGGAACTATCCCGCCTTGGTGTAAACATCCTTTCCCACTGTATGCAGCACCAAAAATGCCTGGGCAGCCCAGGCCCCCTCCCTCGTTCCTGTCTTGTCATGTTGATCTAGAAATCTCCTGCCCTGCTCCGCACCAGTCCCCGCTTTGTAGTTTGTCTCCAGCAGCTGTGTCTGCCCCTCCTCACCCACCGCTGCCTCTGGCCCACATTCCACCCTCCCTGTCCCGCCTCCCACTCACGCTCCTCTCCTCCCTTGGGGTCAGCATCAAGGGCAGGACCCTCCCTGGCCAGAAAAGGCCTCCCCACCGAAATCGCCGCAGTCCTTACGCTAACCTCCCAAACCCAACCAAACCTCTCTGCATGAAAGACGCGTCCGCAGGGAAACGCATCTTTGTTTCAGCAACAGCAGGAGCGAGGGCCTCAGTTTCTGAGAAGGGGGTGCTCAGACAGAAACCGCAAGGTGTTGCTCAGAAATACCCCTGAACATCTTCTGTGGGTGTGCAGGGGCTGCTGCCCAAAAGCTGTGCCCAGGATTGCACCTAATATAACATCCTTACCCTGCATCCAAGGGTGTATACAGGTCTCCTGCCAGCTCCACCAGCTGCACACCTCCCTGCATGGCGTGATGTCCTGCTAGGCCGCTCTTCTGAGGACCACCTCTGCAGCCACGCTGGAATGGATGCCCTGGGCTGGGCGTGGGGCTTGCAGGTTTCGTCCTCCCGGTTCTGCCGAGAAGCAGCTGCATGGATCTTGCACGCTCCTTGCCTGGCTGCAGCTGGTGCAGAGGGGCTCAGAGGCATGGGGGGGGGCTGGTGCCAACCGTCACAGCTTCCCTTCTGGCATCCAGGGTTCTTCTCCAGCAACTCCTCTCCCTTAGCCTCACGGGGTGCAGCCCGCCATCACTGCATTGGGGACGCTGTAATGTGCCATTAAGGCACACTTCAAAATGTCACCCAGACTCGGGAAGGGTTTCCCTCTTTAGAACTGGGGAGCTTCTAAAGAAGGGGCCTTCCTGCAGCTCATTGGCCAGGGAGAATTCCTGCTAGATTGAGACTTCACCCTTGAAAACCATCACATGCAGCTGGAATCTGCCTCTTGGGATCTGCCAGCACCGTAGCCCCACAGCATACAAACATTTGCTGCTAGCAGTCCTCGCCCCTGCCTGAGGGGACTAAACCCTGCATGTGCGTGCAAGTCGAGGGCCCCATCTTTTCCAAGGAACCCCACCTGGAGAAGAGAAGGGGCCCCAGCAGGCTGGGCTTCTCCAGAAAGGTTCTGTGCTCCCCTCCCACAACACAGGCGGTATGGAAACTGGACGTGGGACTCTGCGATTCTGGCAGAGAAATCTATTTGCCTTGCATGGGTGGCCCTCCATCATGGGAAGGGTCTCTGAAACGGCATGCACAGTGATGTCAAGCATGCCTGGATGCATGCAGTTTGCAAACCAATTTCTCTTAGAGTCTCATGATGCTGTTGCTGAACCCAGAGAGCAGAGCAGAGCAGAGCAGAGGGGGAGGAGGAGGAAGGGAGCTGCCGTGTGGGTGAAGGGGGAAGGCGGAAACTTGCCAGGCGCATTGTGTGCTGAGTGAACCAATGAAGGGGGAGTGGGGGGACCAAGCAGCTGGCCCTAGAAGTGGGGATGGGCAGGTGCAACAGTGTCTTTGCTTCACGGTGCCCCTATGAACGTGTCCCTTCCAAAATGCCCTGTTCTTGGCAGCCCTAGAATTGGAATCGATGGACCTGATCCATCGCACTGCTCTCTCCTCTCCGCCTGCCTTCAACTTCCTGTTGCATGATTGCATCTTCTAGTGAGTACTTTTGCGGTGTCACAGGTCTAAGTGGAGTGCTTTCAGACGACACTTCTATTGCAGGAAAATACAAAATGCCAAATGCGAATATAAGCATTATCAAGTGAGGATCTCTAAGTGCAGCATTCTGTGGCTTTCTGGGGAACGCTGGGGATCTCAGGACCTTTTCCTTTCCAAACAGATGTAGGATTGCACCCTAAATGTGATCTTTGATTTGAAGGGCACAGCAGTGACATCTCAGGCTTTTGGGGTGATCCAAAGGAAATGTTTTTTGTACAGCAAATCATTCTGGCCAATTGGAATCTTTGTGTATGCATTATTTCCCCACAAATAATAAATAAACAAACAATCCTCTATTACTTACTTTTCTCCTGTCTCCCCCTTTTACTGGCAGGATTTCCGATTCGCAAACCAGACCTGATCTTCAAGATGGAGAGAGGCAGAAACCAGGAGCCATGTTTGCAAAACCTTCAGGACTCTGCAGAAAGGACTCCGGCAAGGGTTGTGGGTGAGGAGTGGGTTTTCTTTTGTGTTCAGGAAACACAAAACAGTCTGTGAAACAGTCCCTGGGAACAGATAGGTTTCCCATCACTTCCCATTTTCTCCTGCCTTGTTCAGTGGAAGGTGGATTGTGATGCTCGTACTGCGCTAGAAGGTAGTTTTTCACCGCCCACCCAGTGCCTGCGGGTTGAAGGATTTCTGCAGAGCAAGCTGGGGTGGGTGGTCCTTGCACGAGGTGGTCCTGAACCACAGTACAGTCGTTGGAAGCTCTTAACGCCTTAACCATTAAGAGAGCTGAAAATACATTGGGGGACTAGGGGAATCCTTGTATTTTTAAAAACATTTAATCCTATTGGAAGTTACATAAATAATCCTGCAATACACACATCCTTTAAGTTCAGGTTAAAGAAAGCAATGGAAAATCAAAAGAATGTCAGAAAATGAACACTACATTTATCATAAAAAGATAGATGCACCATCTTTGTATCAGCTTAACTTCAAGCATTTGTTTTTCTCTAGTCCTTATGACATCCCAGATTGTAAAAAATTGGATAGACAAATTGAAGCTACCAAGCTTTTTGCTGCTGTCAAAAGATTAATTACCAATTCTACAACTACCTTTTCCACACAATCTTTTAAATAATTTGGGAATATCCTAAGAGGATTTATCAGAAGTCTTTATCTATTATCTGACCAAATTCTAGTGAGTGTTGATTTTCATATAATACATAAAATATAAATGCATATAATCTGCACCATAGTTTTATTTTTTAAGCAGTCTATACAAGTATACTTTTATTTCTTATTACAAGATCAGGATTAACCTAACAGGGTCAGGTGTAAAATAGCAGTTCACCCAGATGGACATGCAAACAACTTGGAGTCCAGAAGCTTGAGGATCTAGGCACATAGTGTTTTTGATCTTGGTGAAAAAAAGCTGTTAGATTTACCAACATATCCCGATAGACCCATGCTCTAGGGAAAGTTTCTCCAAGTGGGTGCCTTCAAGACACTCTGGGCTTTAATTCCCACTAGCCCCAACCAGCATACACAAAGGTCCAAAATCCTGGAAGTCATCAGGTTGAGAAAAGTGATGTAGGCTAACAGTGAAGCAGAATGAACCGGATCATCCCTCTGTGAGGCGCGAGTGTGTATTTGTGTCCCAGGAGACTCTACAATTCTTGGTGGAGGGGCAGTCCCTCAGTAGACAAGTCAACATGTGGCAGATTCTTTGTAGGTAAAAAAAAAAAGGAAAATCATTGATTGAGGTAATGGCCTAGTTCACAAGTAATGATAACCCAGAGGCTGGGTTGAGTGGGCTAACACTATATGTAAAACTTACACTATGGTTGAACTATGGATTGCTATGGTTTGCTGCTGGCTTGTGAACTCTGGGTTGTTTGTGGTTAATAACCTAGAGTTAAACCATAGTGCAGGGTATGCATGTAACAACTACTCCCACTTTAGTAACAAACCATACTCAATCCACATTCAACCCATATTCAGTCCATCCTCTGAGATACTGTTACATGCAAACCAGGTCAATATGTTTCTATGTTTGTCTATGCATTTCTGTAAGAGAGAAGCAAAGGAAGCTGAAACGATTTTTTTCCAAGAGGACGGAAGGAGTGTGGGGTTTCATTATTGTGTCTTGTATGATGAGTAGTAGCACTCTTGGGCCCAGTGAAAAGAAATAGTTGCAGAGCAGTGCAGAGACTTTGGCCATCCTCCCCTTTCCTTGCTTGCAGCGCTTAGGATGGGGGTGGCTGGCTTGGATGCGGGTGGATAATGCCTTGTGCTGTTCCTGAGTCTGGAAAGACACTTTTCAGTGTTTCGAGAATTGATGGGAAAGAAGCCACGCTGCATATGATGTGGCAATCACCTTGCAGGCAGTTGTGGGCAACTGCTGGCATCCCAAATGTTTTGCCCTTCGACCCCCATCAGTCCAAACCAGTTTGGCCAATGTGAGGGACACTGGGAGTGCAGCCCATTTAATATCTCCCCCACTTCTCTGCCCATGCCTTCCCAGGAGCTGCCGAGCTCTCGAGCGAGTCAGACTGCGAGGAGCGGCCGTCTTGGAAGGAGGAGGATCTGACCGTCCCGAGGTCCCTGGGCCCCACTGAATGCTGGGATACCACAGGCAAAAGCCGCTCACCCAGCAGGGATGGCCACAGGCCCCGTTGGCACCGGGCTGAGCCCCGCTTGGCCTGCCCCGACTGCGGCAAGACCTTCCCGTGGCAGTCCGCCCTGGCTCGGCACCGGCTCTCACACTCGGGGGAGAAGCCCTACCGCTGCTCCGACTGCCCCAAGAGCTTCGCCCAGCGCTCGAAGCTGTCCCGGCACCGGTGCCAGCACTCCGGGGAGCCTTCCTGCGAGTGCCCCGAGTGTGGGAAGTGCTTCTGCGACCGCTACAAGCTGGCCCGCCACCGGAAGATCCACTCCGGGGAGCGGCCCTACCGCTGCGACGTGTGCGGGCGCGGCTTCTGCCTCAGCTCCAACCTGCGGCAGCATCGGCGGGTGCACACGGGGGAGCGCCCCCACAGCTGCCCGGAGTGTGGCAGGTGCTTCAGCCGCCGCTCCAACCTCATCCAGCACCTCCGGGTGCACCAGCTGCAGTGGCGACAGCAGGCTGGGCCAGGGGTGGGCCTCCGCCTTGGAGATGAGGAGCTGGGGCGGGGCTTGGGCCTCTGCGGGGGCGGGTGGGGGTGCGAGTGGATCGCGGGCTCACGGGATGGAGAGCAGGCTCGCGGATGGGCTGGAAACGGCGTGGGCGAGCCAGCTTCGGGGCCCCTTGCTAGGCCAGCCCATGACGCCCAGGAGATCTTGGAGCTTCGCGTTGGGGACGACGGACATGGGTGGACCACGGAGATCGACGGTGGAGATCGCACACGGGATGTGACCCTGGAGCTCCGGCCTGGGGACCAGGAGCCGCAGCAGAGCTTGGAGCTCTGCTGTGGGAACCCTGAGGGTGGGGAGATAGTGGAGCTCCAGGTTGGGGGCAGCGAGGGCCCTGGGTGGAAGCAGGAACCTGAGGGCGAGGACGACGATTGCTTGCTTGTTGACGATGGTGGCTCATCCCACCCCGACAGCCAGGAAAACTGTCCCAGTCTCCAGTCCCCCTGCCAAGTGCTCTTAGCGGGGAACAAGCTCCCCCAGTGCCCTGACTGTGGACAGATGTTCACCCAGAATTCCGGCCTTTCCCAGCACCAGCTCATCCGTGGCACGGAGCATCCACACACATGCCGGGAATGCTGCTGCTCGTTCCACCCGCCCAGCTTGCTGGCCCAACACCAACTCACACACGCCTCGAGGCAGCCCCACACGTGCCCTGACCGTCCCGAGAGCTTCCACCACTGCTCCAAACTGCCCGGCCCCCAGCGCAGCCACACAGGCGAGCACCCCTTCCAGTGTGGCGAATGCGGCAAAGGCTGCAGAGACAGCTCAACTCTTCTCCGCCACCAGCATGTTCACGGCAAGCTCCATGGTTCTGGGTTTTCCCCCGTGTCAGGTACCTCTCCCTCTTCCCCTGATCCCGTGGTGCTGGTTCTGTAAGTCTCAGCCGCAAGTACAAGGTGCCAGAACATCTACTATATTCCTCAAATGGAACGCTTAACTTGGCTCGGCCGCGTTTATGCGTGCTGGTTGGTGGTTCATTGTAGCAACTGTGATTTTGAGGTGTTACTATCGCTGTTGTGTGGGTATCACTTTTGGAAAGTGTTGGAGTCGCGTTGGCAAAAGAGAGGCACATATTGGAGTGGCGGCGGCAAACCTGGAAACCCAAATGGCCTTTGCTTGCAAATGTTTAGGTATCGTTCAGCCCCCAAGACTTGTCGATGCCCATCTTCAAAAGTGAATCAAATCGCCTTCCACACTGGTGTCCGTCATTCGCTTTCCCCTGTTTCCATGCCCAAATTCCCCTGTAATGACACCTGAGCAGCTGGCAATCCTCTACCTGAGAAAAAGCTTGGGGTAGAACCCGGAGGTCTTCCCAGATTGGCTGGTGGAGCTTCCTCTTGGAATGAGCCAAGGCGGGGCCTAGTCAGAACGTTCTGGAATGGCAACATCCTGGCTGAGAAGTTGTCCCCATGGGCTGATAATAACAGTGCGGGGCTGGCAGAATCTTTCTGCTTGTGGTAGCAGATGCCCAGTCCAGCAGTGCTGTGAACACATAAGGGCTGCAAACAGCGCGAAGCACACATTTTGGTCCTTACCTGCCAGAGCAAAACCACCCACCTCCACTCTCTGCTAGCCGCTTTGGAGCAGTCCGCCACAGGGCGTAAGGGGTCAGAAGCTGGGTGGTGCGTGCCAGGTGAGTGCAGGAGGGAGAGAACAACCCTCTCCTTCTGTCCACAGAACCGGCAGGTGAGGAGATAAGCCGGCTTCTGCACTGTGCTGAGCTCACCTGTCAGAAGGAAAACAAATCCCTTTGTTTTCCTGTCAGAAGGGAAACACCTGTCAGAAGGGAAACAAACAAATCTCTGTATACAGAGAACTAGGATGTCAGGAAGCAGGTGGGCTCATGTCTTCCCCCAGATGTGTCAGAGGATCACACTTTTTTCTATGCACAGAGAATTGTATGCTGACGCATTGGAGCAGCCAACCTTGCCTCCACTGCACGCATCCCCGCAGGAAGTCCAGAAAGTGGGTTTCCTCCACATCCGTTCTTGGTGTGAACTAGGCTTTAACAGTTTCAAGGTTCAGAATGAATGCATTAAGAGCTTTACTGGTGGACTAATAAGGCTAGTCTTCCTTCTCCTGGCATTTACCCTTCAGGTCACCACAAGGATCTTGTGTGTTCTCAAATAGTGAAGTTCTCTTTGGTCAACACCTCTTCTCAGTGGGTCAGTGAAGAGATTGTTAATGGTAAACCACTGTTTTTGTCTTGCCAATTTTGAGCTTGGCTTGCTGTGAATTCCCCTTGGCTTTTAGTCATATGGGAAAGACAGAGGTACGCTTTGGGAGAGTTTACATCCTGAGAAATGTTATGGATGGTGGTAGACTGGTTGTTTGTATATATGGGAAATAAAATCTATTTTCTTTTTGTTGTCGTTTCTGTGGCTCTTCTGGCAAATCAGTAGTAATTTTGATCCATAACTCACATCCATGCACAACCTCTGGGATGAACTGCTGTTCTCCATTTCTTATATGCAGCACAAAGGCAATTAACTTTCTCAATCGTATATAGAAATCTTGTTAATAGCAGTCCAAGCATACAGAGCCATCCAGCTTCTAGTCCCCACTCGGCCACAAAGTCTTCTGTGTAATTTTGGGCCGGCCACTTGCTCTCAGTCTCACCTCCCTCACAGGGTTGTTGCACGGATGAAATGGAGCTATGCAAGCCACTTGGGTTCCTCATAAGGGGGAAAATGGGATATCAATGTAATAGCAACAGCGCCTGGAGATGGGTTCTTGTCATGCACACATGTTGCTGTTGGTGTAGAGGATATGGACGGGGTGGGTTTTTTTTACCTCTGAGAAAGAGGAGAAACTGAGCTGTTGAACTTGGGCATAAGATGAGCGAAGGACCTCCTGCTCTTCAAGCGCTTCCACAACCTAGTTTGTGATTTAGTGGTAACGGATGAAGTTATAGCCGAAGACCTGCACACTCTAGGGGCATCCTGCTTGACCTCTTATCCCAGCTGACCTAATTGCACAGGGCTGGGGGGTTTCAGCTAGCCCTACTCCTTTGCCTCTCCTGAGATTTGCCAGGGGAAGGTTTTCTGGCAAGGGGTTCAATTAAGGAGCACTTTCCTGTAACATTTGCAGGTCGGGTAGCTGTCAAAGACACAGGAGGAGAACTAGTGGGGGAAAGGCTGGAAAGCTGCCATACCGGCTGTGTGAAAGTGTTATGTGCGAAAGGGGTGGGTTGTATGAGCAGGGCTCCTGCGTCAGGGCCTCTGTGACTGCTTGCACAAATCGGCCCGGTCTTTGGGGCAAAGTCCAGCATTGCATTTCTGAGAAACGCAGATAGTGCTTGCCTGGAGAGCAAGTTCAATAACAACAGGAGGGGCAGCAAGAACGCCAGGGCTGCCCTCTGCCTCCAGCGGTCGGATTTAGCGGGTTGGGAGACAGGCGCCTCCCAGTTTTGGGAGTGAGCGTGAAGATTCAACTGTTGTGTGGATCCAGAGTGGGCTCGGACCCTCTTTGTGGGTCCACTGAGTGTACAGCTCTGGCCATGGCTTCCTCCATGATGTTTGAAGATCTGACCCCAGATTTCTCCTGCCCAGTATGCCTGGAGTACTTCTCGGAGCCGGTCACCCTCCCGTGTGGGCACCTGTACTGTCAGGCTTGCATTGAGGCGGCATGGGCGACCTGCGACAGCAGGCCCACCTGTCCCCAGTGCCGGGAGCCATTTCCGGAGAAGACTTACGTTCCCTGCAAACTCCTGGGGACCTTGATTCACCGCATCCAGGGACTGTCTTCCAGGGAGGCTGAGGAGGGGCGCTGCAGTGAAGCCGACCGCAGAGTATCCAAACTGCCCCGGGATCGTGTCCAACTCCCTGTCCGCGAGGCTATGAAGGGCTACAAGGTGCGTCAGGGTCCAAGTACATCATTTGGGTTCTGTTCCTGGATTGGGTTGTGGGTCTAGTGACTGAGAACTGGGAGTCTGAACAAAACCAGGCAGTTTTTCTAAGGCTAGCTGGCTTGGGTCTTTTTGAAGGACCCCTGTGCATTTAACAGCCTTCCAGCAGTTGGTTTGCCCACCTGGTAGAGAGGTGTTGGATTACAACACCCATTATCCCTAGCCAGCAACTCTAAATTGTGGTAGCATCAAGAAGATTGGAGAAGGCTGCACTACAGGCTTCAAGTTTTCTTTGGGTAAGAAAATATTGAAGATTTCTGGGGTCTTTGTAAAATATGCTTTATTTCTAAATATACAAGGAGAGCATAGTGGAATAAAGCAAACTCTTGGAGCAGGCAGAACTGTTCTGTTCTGTTCGGTTCGGTTCTTTTCATACTGTCCCCTAGCCCATGGGATCTCTGGGCAGTGCACAATTTAAAATAATATATACAATAAAAGTTATATTAAAAGCAAATAAAACCATAAACAGAGAGCAACAACAAGACAACAGCATAGCAGTTATAACAACCACCTCTTGGTACAGCAGCAAATGAAAAACCCAAGAATTGAAACTGTCCTGCGTGACTCAACAATTAAAATCACACGGGCTGAACTTGTATCAGATTCTCTTTAAACAACTTTTCCTTCAGCCAACAAGCAGTTCTTTCAGTCCCTGTTCATAGGTAAGGACAAACTATATTTTAATTAACTATGGTTTGTTGAATGGTAGAATGACGTTACATGGGAACCTGGAACTTAGGGTTAACTAAGGGTTGTTTCATCACCAACAAACAACCCCCAAAGAGAACCCATGGCTTGTTGTTGGGTTGTGAATTGTAAATTGTTTAAACTATGGGTTGTTGGTTGTTGTGCTAGGCTGCAGAGGCTGTGGAAAAGAGCTGCAGAGACCCTCAGTCTTTGTACACATCAGTGCAAAGGCAGTTGGAATACAGAAAGGGACTGAACAAAGGAGGAGAGAAACCATACAAGGACTGAGAAAACAAAGTATGTTTGTTTGATCATCTGCCAGATGAACACCAGTTAGGTTAACAAATTATGGTTTAAATAAACTATGGGTTAGTGTTATGTGTGAACCAGACCACTGTCTCTGCTCAAATTTAAACTACAGAAATTCCTCCCAACTCTTTCTCTCCCTCTCCCTGAATACTGACTCTTTCATAAGCTAGAGCTACCAAGGTACCAAGACTTGATCAAGACTCAATTTTTCATTCAATTTTTCAAACTCACCTAAATATGCTAATCAAGCCCATCATAACAAATGGGGACTGTCCCCCATCCTTTGCACGGAGAGGAAGTGATGGGCAGACTTTCACACAAAAAAATTCTGAATGCCCAGTGAGGCATATTTTTCCTTTGACCGTCTGAACTTCTCCTCCCATTCTTGAATAGGAGGAGCTATCTTTGGCTGTTTCTCAGATGCAGTCTCACTTCAGCCAGCTTGACATGCTTCGGAAGGAAGAAAAAGAGACGCTCCAGAACCATCAGGTAAAGAAGTGAAGAGAAGCTGACGCTCAATATTTGTGTCCTCAGCAATGGAGGGAAATATCTCATATACCTTTCTGGTTTCCAAGGCAATTATGCTCAGTCTGGCAGACCATATCTCCACCAACTTCAGGCAGCTCCACCACTTCCTCTATGTTCATGAGATGGCATGCAAGGCAAGGTTGGAGAAGCAAGGTGGAGCTGTACTCCAGGAGACAGAAGAGAGACTGAGGATGCTGAAGAAGGCTAGCCAGGTGTGCCAGGAACTGCTGTTGGAAGCCCAGGGTCACCTGGAGCTGGCAGACTCTGCAGAGTTCCTAACGGTAAGGAGAAGACTGGTTTCTGTGAAAGCTGGCTACAGCTGAAGCTAAGGCTTGGTTCTCTCCAAGGTGGTAATTCTGCACCTGGGTTGCATCACTTGAAGGTGCATTTAGCTCAGTGGTAGGTTAAATGCTTTACATGTGGAAAATCCCAGGGTTTTTCCTAGATGTCTCTAGACAAGGCTGGGTCAAGGTTCCTCTCCTGAGACCCTGAAACTGCTGCCAGTCAGTGCCGACCCTATTGGCCCCTTATGTGCCCTTCAGTTGGCTCAAATGGATATATGTTTGTTGGCACAAAATAAGGCTGTTTATATAGAGACTTAGTTGTCAGCGAGAGAGGGTCAAGCTGAGCCTTCTCCCTGATATTTGGGATTTCTACATACAGGGATTTTGGTTTTCAAATATGGTCTTTCTCTTTCCATTGCATAAGCCCTCACCTGCAGCCTAACATGGTGACCACAGTAAGCATGGGGTGAACGCATAGACATTCTCAGTGTTTGCTCATGACAATGGCTGTGTGAGTGATGATGACTTTGGGGTTGTTCTATTAATCGGAAATTTGCAAAGGCACTGAGCTGAACCAGGCTTTGAACTGCACCTATATGAGGAATGGGTGTTGGGCGTGGAAGAAGGAATTCTTGGGTGTTCTCTCTTGAGTTTACTCGCCCACCACGCACAATAGCAAATTATGTTCCCACTTCATGTGATCTCAGTTTTTCAGTAGTTTCGGAAATAGACACTCCAGTAATGGAAGATGCTGAGTGTGTCAGGTTGACATGGGACTCTGTTGGGAAGAGGGATTTCTTCTTCTTCTTCAAAGCTGCCTTGTTTATGCCACTTATTTTTGGCTGGAAACACGCCCCCCTCCATGCTTGCCTGGGTAGCTGAAAATGTGAGAGAAAAATCTGTCCTATGCTCGGGCTCCACAGCTCATTGGCCTCCTGCTTCTGCCTTTTCTAAACACAATGGTCATGCAGTCTCAGGGATGTCTCTCTCCCATCTGATCGTCCTCTGACCCAGAGTGTCAGGTGGGCCTAGCTCTGAGGCCAATGACCCGCAATGGCCAGGCCAAGTGGCGAGTGAAAGGTGCTCTCAGTGGTGCCCCATTCACCTGCCTCCTGCAAGATGTTCAGCAGCCTATTCATTATAGGTATTAAGATGGCCAGTGAAACTACTTTGCATTGCATATCAGCCATACCAAATTCTTCCTGCTAGCTTGTAACAGAATAGGGTTGTTCTGGTTCTTTCTGGTTGTTATGGTTTTAACATGTGAAAGGACTGTTTTTTCCTGGCTATATTTTATAATGCAACTCATCTGGAGGGTTGGATTTCAGTCTGAAATCTAAATTAAATAGAAAGGAATATATAAGCAAAATATGGCCATTCCCATCTTAGGACCTAGTGTGATGGTTTCACTCATGTTCTTTGCCACTTCCTCTCCTATAAGTGCTTACCCCCCAGCCCTTCTCTAGGCCGGGGTGCTACTGAAGTCACCTAGACTCAAGGGCTCAACCTCTGATGCTGCTTGTGATGCTGGAGTCCAGCAAAACTTGAGCAGACTCTCACCTGGATTGTTTCTCCTTCTCTCTCCAAGTTCTTGCCCCAGCTTTGAGGTATCTGCTTGTTCCTTCTGGTCCTTGATTTGCACCTTACTCTCTTCTTTGCTTCCTTTCTCCAGCAGCCCTGCATCTGAGCTACTTCTGCCTTAGCTTCCTTGCCTTGCCTACTCAATAGCTCAGTGATAACCAACAATGCAAATAGCTCTTGCATTGAGACCCTCTGTGAGGTTTCCATGCCATGCAAATGGGTCCTTCTACCTGGCCCTCAGGAACTGTAAAATTGTGAAGATTCCATTGCTGACACCTTCACCCCAAATAAACAGAATGTTTGTGAACATTGTTTGACACCACAACATCTCACTGAGTGCCTGGATGAGGAAGGGCTAACCGTTCCCTATCCCATTCTATGCACAGTATTGCAGATCCAGGGCAAAGTGGTGGTCCCTGGATTTAGGATAGAATGCCAGATCTCCTAGCTGCTCTGCTAATTTGATTTCCCTCTTGTCCCCTTCTCATCCACAGGGAATCCACTCTCTCCTGAAGAGGTGAGTGCCATTAAAGGGACATTGCCCCTTGATATGTGTGTGCCCCTGTATATCCAATAGAAACACGTCTCTCTGTTTCTGGTTCTTTCCCCATCTGTCCAAGGACGAAGCAGCAACTAGCCGCTCCTGCTGTTCCCGTTGCACCACCCGTGTCATGGATCCTTGAACAATTCAAGGGGGCTCTTCAGTACGTGGCCTGGAGAGAAATGAGATCTTTTCTCAACATAGGTAATGGGACTAACTGGGAGAACTGCAAAAGGACCTTTGCCGTCTTCTCTGATGGGACCCCATCAAAATGTTACAGATTAGGTTGGTTAGCAGGAGTTTCTCTTTCCTCTGAGACATGAAAGGCAGAAGGACATCATTGGACCCCTGGCCCTTTTCTAGTGTGGACCACCAAATGCATGAGGAACATAAAAAGCTTCTTTATACTGAATTGGCCATCGGTCCACAAGAGAGGAGTGAGGGGGCGCCCTAGCTCCCAGCAGTGTAGGCAGGGAGGAGAGGCTGCTCAGGCTGAACACCAGCCCAGCAAGGTGGGCTGCCAACACCCCTCATGTCCAGCTCAGCCTGCCCAGTGGCCTTCCAGGCTTTGAAGGATGCTCTGGAGGCTCAGGGACAGAGGTTCAAGCTGCCACACCCAAGGCTCAAGCCTGAAACATCGGACAGTGGCAATGACCAAAAGGAACACTCTAGATTCAGCAGAGGGATGTGAGCTCTTCCCCCAGCCATGGATCGTTTGGTGGCTTTCTGACTTTGTGCAGTTTTTCCTCCATTTGAAAATGCCTCCCCTGGGGCTTAGGTGCTGGTGGGAGGACCTCCAGGCAAACGCCGCTGGTATTTAGCGGACACTCTTTTGCCTTCAGCTCTGCTCGCTCCTGGAATGCCATGCCTGGGAAGGATTCCAAATGCAATCCAGCCCTCGGGCTGAGCGGGGCTCAACACGCCTGATGGAATGGATCTGAGGATGCCCCTTCTGTCACTGGCAGCTCAGAAGGTCTCTGCTCGCTTCTTTGCCTTCTGTGTGCCCTTTGCCTCCTTGTATGCCACACAATTCCAGAAGGTGGGAATGTGGGATTGATAGAATCCCATTAAGCCATAAAGAGACATGATTGAAATAGCCCTCCTTCTCTCCATTCTACAGATTTTCCCCAGATAACCTTGGATCCTGAAACAGCTCACCCTTGTCTGGTCCTTTCGGATGACTATAGGTGTGTCCGAGACGGCCACCTCCGTCGGGATGTCCCAGACACGCCGATGCGCTTCAACTACTGTGTGGCAGTGTTGGGTTGTCAGGGCTTCTCCTCCGGAAAACATTACTGGGAGGTGGAAGTTGGCAACAAGCCCTCTTGGACCTTAGGCCTGGTGAGCACTTCCATCAACCGTAAGGGGAAAATCTCTGCCTCCCCTGGCAATGGGTACTGGGTAATCCGGCTGCGGAATGGGATGGAGTTAACAGCCAAGGACACCCCTCCTCAAAGGCTGTGCCCCATCGCCTTTCCCAAGAGAGTTGGGGTTTATTTGGACTATAATGCGGGGATAGCGTCTTTCTATGATGCTTCCACCATGGTTCATCTCTACACATTTTCTAATCCCAGATTCACAGGGAGGCTGTTCCCCTATTTTTGCCCAGGACTGTACAATTCAGGGGAGAATGCGACTCCCTTAAAAATATGCCGCATTCCACTTTTGTAGCAGAAAACAAAAAGGTGGCCCATTCTCTTGTTCCATTCTCAACTTGTGCAGCAGGTGGCACATTTGTGTCTTCAGGAGAATACTCTGGATATCTTCATCCTTCTCAGACTTCTCAAAATTCTAGTGACTCTCCTTCCATTACAAAAGAACTGTTCTTTATTCAGTTATCCCTGGTTAAGCCTCTGGAGGATCTACAAGAGGAAACCTACTGCAGTAAAAATCCCAGTGAGACAGAAGACTGTCCAAAAATTATCAACCAGTGCAGTAAGTTGTGGACAGGTGTGCAAAGCCCTTTAAGAGAGGAACAAAAAAAAAAAAAAAAAAAAGAGATTGGCTTAACATCTTGGGACCCAGAGACTTTTCCAGTGGCAGCCACTCTGAGAAGTCAGAAGTCATTCCTGAAGCTCTGCCTTGGCTCCTGCACCTCACTCACTCTGATTCCAGCAGGTGCCACTGCCATCTGTCCCCCCAAAATGGACCTCAGACTCTGCCAATGGGTAGGAAAGACCTTGAGGAACCTTCTCCAAGCAGCTCCTCACTCCCCAGGCCCCACCAGCCAGAAGAAGCCAAATCCAGTCCTTGAGGAGGTGGCACTCCAAGAAGGCCTCCTGGTCCTACGATAAACCCCAGTCGGTTGCTCCTAGCCAATGTTGGGGTAACCGGCTTACCAAGCTGCTCTCCATAGTGCTGAATTTGAGCCCAGGATCCCTCCGTGCGCGGCTGCTGTCCAGGGTCCTGAATCTGCTCAACTTTGGACCTACTTCAGGTGCCCTTTGCTTGAATTGCAGATTGATGGGGATGGCCCAATCTTCGGGGAAAGATATCAGTTGGGAGTGGGATCGTGAAAGAAAGCACTTCTCTTCTAAAACCTGCCTGTACCACCTTGAGAGCCATTGTGTTCTGGTGGTTAGAGTATTGGACTGCGAACCCAAGAGATCTGCCTTCTTGTCCCCACTTAGTCATGAAACTCACTGGGTGTCTTGGGGTCAGTCAATCCCTCTAAGTGTAAACTACCTCGCAGGGTTGTTGCTGTGAGGATAAAAATGTATCTGTGTAAGTTGGAAGGAGGGGGAGGAGGAGGAGGCTGCCTCTAAAGTATAACATGGTTGCACACCAGATTTCTTAGACTTGTTGAACCTGGGGCACAAGCCCCCCTGTGCATTAGCAACCCTCTCTTCAGAAAGGTCCCCCATGATTGTATATTGGCATGATATGTATGTATCCTGTGGACATAAGGTGCTGTGGACTGAAGAATTCGTCCAATGCTGCCGTTAGAAGAGGAAACGAGGAGGCCTTGGACTAAGTTCACTTGTGGTCTCCCCTCCTTTACTGGTGGGCCATCCCAAGCTTATTCAGCACCAGCGCTCCAAGCAGTGCTGGTGGGGTGGTGGGTGGCACCTTGTAAATTCCCCACAGTGCTCTGGAGTGACACGATGTCAGAGACACTGTGGGAAATTAAAATAGCAGCTGGATGGCTAAGGAGCATGGTGCTGATCACGGCAAGGGCTTCTGCTTGCTTGATTTAAAGAAGAGTCCAGAACAGTGAGTGTAGCAGTGTCTCCGAAGACAGACAAGGGTTAATGAAAGGATTAGATAGCTCAGGAGATGAGTCAGTCCAGGCATCAGGAAGAAAGGGGCGATTTATGCAGGATAAGACTTGAGTTAGTGCCAACCACATCTGGCTGCATTATTGCCCTGATCTTTAAAGATGTAAATTGTTGGCCAT